>NW_004443949.1:16781811-16783253 GCF_000243295.1 Trichechus manatus latirostris | reverse complement strand
AAGAGGGGTGGGGGGTGGGAAAGCGCACACCGCAAATTACCAGCTGTTTTGTCTCCCTCTGGATGCTCCATGAGGCTGCTCTCTCGTACCCCCATTTGCTGGTCTCCGATAGGAGTCCAAGATGGTGGATCCGCTCTGAGTTAGCTGGTAGGGGACCTCTGCATGAATCGCTCCTCGCTCTCTGTTCTCTTTCAGTATTCTTACTCCGTTTGGTGTTCAGCTGAGTTCTTTATCTCCTCATTTGATGTTCTAGGGTTTCAGGATTGTTGATTGTCTGTTTGGCTTAGTTTTTCGGATCTTTGTTGTGGAGGGACGGCGTGGTGCTTCTGCCTAGACCACCATCTTGCCGGACCCCTCCAAGTCTCTCTTTTTTTGTTTTAATATTATCCTTTTTTTTACATATTGATATCTGTTTCCCTACTTTCAATGTTTTAGCTTTGATGTAATTTGGATTTCCTTATCTGAGTCAATATCTGGTTGCTCTGTCCTGTGTTCTAGTCTTGCGTTGTTAGTTGGCGTTATTGATTATCTAACCGTAACTCCCTTTAGTATTTCTTGTAATTTTGGTTTGGTTTTTGCAAATTCCCTGAACTTCTGTTTATCTGGAAATGCCTTAATTTCGCCATCATATTTGAGAGACAGTTTTGCTAGATATATAACTCTTGGCTGACAGTTATTTTCCTTCAAGGCTTTAAATATGTCATCCCATTGCCTTCTAGCCTGCATGGTTTCTGCTGCGTAGTCTGAGCTTATTCTAATTGACTCTCCTTTGTAGATAACTTTTCTTTTATCCCTGGCCACTCTTAAAATTCTCTCTTTATCTTTGGTTTTGGTAAGTTTGATTATAATATGTCTTGATAACTTTCTTTTGGGATCTACCTTCTGTGGGGTTCTGTGAGCATCTTGGATAGATATCTTCTCATCGTTCATGATCTCAGGGAAGTTTTCTGTCAACAAATCTTCAACAATTTTCTCTGTATTTTCTGTTATCCCCCCATTCTGGTATGCCAATCACTCATAGGTTATTTCTCTTGATAGAGTCACACATGACTCTTAGTGTTTCTTCATTCTTTTTAATTCTTTTATCTGGTTTTTCCTCAAATAAGTTGGCATCAAGAGCTTTATCTTCAATGTCACTAATTCTAACTTCTGCTCCCTCAATTCTGCTCCTATGACTTTTATTGAGTTGTTTAATTTTGAAATTTTATTGTTAATCTTCTGGATTTCTGATTGCTGTCTCACTGTGGATTCTTGCAGCCTATTAAATTTGGCATTATGTTCTTGAATAACCTTTTTAAGTTCCACTACTACTGTGTCTCTATGTTGCCTGGCCGTTTCTGCATTATTTCTAGAAGAGTTCTGTATATTAATCTCATGTATTCTGTCTCTGGTAATTCCAAGAAGTTCTCTTCCTCCAGAGAATTTATTGATTCTTTATTTTG
>NW_004443949.1:16778848-16781432 GCF_000243295.1 Trichechus manatus latirostris | reverse complement strand
GACATGGGTGATTGGTGAAGGCACTGGACTCTGGCTGTGGTAGGGGATCATGAGCTGAGCCAGGCAAGGGGCTGACAGCTGCCCCTGAAATTCTGAAAGAAAAGTGTGTCCCTATTCTCTAGGGTGAATAGGTAGGTGAGTTTTGCAGCCAGGCTAAGAGCACCCCACTCTGTTGGCTGCAAAGACTCGAGGGCGCCACTTTTTGTTGAACTCCTGTAGCAGGTGACTAGGCACTTTAGGAGCTACCATCAGTCCTCAAGACCCTGCTGCAGATGGATAAACGTGCCTACTTGAGGGACAGGGCTGTTTCGAGGATCACAAATCTGCCCATTCACAGCTGAAGCAGCTGAAGTTAAACTTCAGATGTTTGCCATATTGTAGTGTGGTAGTGAGATGGGTCCCCACAAGTCTATACAGGGGTGTATGGCACTCAGAGTCTGTGGACCCCTGACTTCTACAGCCAGCAAAGGAGCTGTGCCGACCCTGTGTTCCTGTCCTAGGGGAGCCAGCAGCTTATTTTTTCCCTCTCCAAGGCCAGGAGAATGGGTCAGGGCGCCTTTTGGGATCTACTTCCGGCCCAGTGGACTCCTGGTGCAGAGCAGGGAGGGAGGAGGTAAAAGGAAGAGAGGTTTTTCCCAAACTGGCTTTTTTTTTTTTTCCTAATCGCTGTGAAAGGTTGCATGCATGCACTTATCCTAGCCTCTTGGGAGTTGCTCTTCACTGGTTCGGAGTGTCCAAGCAGAATCTCTGCTGCTGGGTCTCTCTCAATGTGGAAAATGCTTCTCCAGCTCCTGCACTGCACACCTGTTTGCCTGCTTCACTGTGTCCTGGTGTGGCTGTGTCTCTGCAGTATCGCTGCCATGGCTCTAGCACTCCTCACCTCTTCTAAATGGTCTTCCTCTCCAGTATGACTCAGATGGATTTCTTAACCTTGCCTTGTTCAGGGCTGCCAGATGTTCACAAAGAATCAAATCACTTGTTTTTCCAGGTCTTTGTTGTAAGAGGGATATAGGAAGCGTCTAACTAGTCTGCAGTGTTGACCACGCCTCCTCTAAGGTAGATTTAGTTTTACATTTTGATAGCATTCCACATATTTCGAACTCAATAAATAGGACAGGTCTTAACAAATGCTTGAGCTAGTTAAAATTCTATGGAACATACCAGCATACGCCGATATTCCTTGAGTTGGGTCACAAGGTCAAGGAGTAAGCTTGTGATGCCACCTAGCAGAATCTGGGGGACACCAAAGATATTATGTGGGTAAAATTTACAGCTGTATTATTGCAGATATAAAATTTAAACAGAAATATCAGACAATGACACATGTATCTTCAAACAGGAAATGGACTTCTTTTTTAAGATAGGCACTTAGATGTTTATTTATTTATATATGTGTTGCATGCTTATGTACAAAAAAAGAGAGTGACATAAAAAACATGAGAATTTCCACTTCTCCAGAAATGAGGCATCCTCATTATGACTCTACTTGTTTGCTTATTTTTTTTTTTTTTTACAATTGTCTATAATTGCAATATATTCCAAAGGCATACAAAAGCATGAAAACAAATAGACCCTTTTGAGAATACAAATTCAGACAAGGTTAGAAAGATATAATTTGCCATTCAGGTAAAACTTGCAGAATGTAAATAATCACTTTCTTATTGCTGCAACTTGAGAACAAACTGTGAGTTATTTCTTATTAATGTCATCAGCCTTCTTTTTTCAATTACACATAAGCTTCTTTTGAAAACATTAGTTGTGATACACCTCAATGTGTATGTACATTGGTTATGCAAGTATATGAAAAATTATTCCTTACAATGAATAATAACCATATCATTTGCATCTTTTAAAATAGAAGTAATTTGTATATATATTATTAGGCACATTTTTACATTGATATTACACTTAGAAAATGTTTTGGAGAACAAGTATTGTGTATATAAAAAAGTTTATTTGGAACTTTATATGTAATAGTCTATTTTCTGAATGAAATTTTACCTTGTTTTAATCACATTATAAAGATAATAATTATAAGTTTTGAGTGTCACATTCATTAAGCTATGTAGATAATGCTATTTTGCTCTTAGGTTCTGTCCAGTCCGTTCCAACTCACAGAGACCCTATGTACAAGAGAACAAAAAACTGCCCAGTCCTGTACCATCCTTACAATCATTGTTATGCTTAACCCATTGTTGCAGCCACTGTGTCAATACAATTTTTTGAAGGTCTTCCTCTTTTTTGCTGACCATTTATTTACCAAGCACGATGTCCTCCAGGGAATGGTCCCTCCTGATAACATGGCCAATTCTTGCTTCTAAGGAGCATTCTGCTGTTCTTCCAAGGGGTCTTTTGCAGCAGATTTGCCTAATATAATACATCCTTTGATTTCTTGACTGCTACTTCCATGGGCATTGATTGTGGATCCAAGTAAAATAAAATCCTTGATAACTTCAATCTTTTCTCTGTTTATCACGATATTGCTTATTGGTCCAGTTGTGAGGATTTTTGCTTTCTTTATTTTTAAAATGTAATCCATACTGAAGGCTTTAGTCTATGATCTTCATCAGTCAGTGCTTCAAGT
>NW_004443949.1:16767840-16775096 GCF_000243295.1 Trichechus manatus latirostris | reverse complement strand
ATCTCATGACATGGATGAAACTGGAGGACATTATGCTGAGTGAAATAAGTCAATCACAAAAGGACAAATATTGTATGAGACCTCTATTGTAAAAACCCACGAAAAAGTTCACACACAAAATGGACCTCTTTTTAAGTACCATTGGTTCTTGATCATATGCTACATTCTGAGATGGTTGAATGTTGACCAGTTCTTTTTGGTAGAGTGACTGTGTCTATTCCATCTTCCTTTGATGCTTCTTTCATCATTTAATGTTTTCCCTCTATAGTCCATCAATATTGCAACTCAAGGTTTGAATTTTTTCTTCAGTTCTTTTATTATGATAAATACCAAGGATGTTCTTCTCTTTTGATTTTCTAAGTCCAGATCTTTGCACATTTTGGTATAATATTTTACTTTGTCTTCTGGAGCTACTCTTTGAAATCTTCTGTTCAGCTCTTTCACTTAATCATTTCTTCCTTTAGCTTCAGCTATTCTACATTCACAACCAAGTTTCAGGTCTGTTCTGACATCCGTGTTGTTCTTTTCTTTCTTTCCTGTGTTTTTAATGACCTAATGCTTTCTTTGTGTATGATGTCTTTGATGTCATTTCACAACTCATCTGGTCTTCGGTCATTAGTGTTCAATACGTCAAATCTATTTTTGAAAGGATTTCTAAATTCAAGTGGGATATACTCAAGGTTGTACTTTTGCTCTCATGGACTTGTTCTAATTTTGTTCAGCTTCAACTTGAACTTGCATAGAATTAATTGATGGTCTGTTATGCAGTTGGCCTCTGGCCTTGTTTTAACTGATGATATTGAGCTTTTCCATCATCTCTTCCTACAGATATAGTCGGTTTGATTTCTGTGTATTCCATCTGGTGAGATCCACGGGTATAGTCACATTTTTTTGAAAAAATGTATTTGCAATGAAGAAGTCGTTGGTCTTGCAAAATTCTATTTTGTGATCTCGGGCATCATTTCTATCACCAAGGACATATTTTCCAACTACAGATCCATCTTCTTTGTTTCCAGCTTTCACATTCCAATCACCAGTAATTATCAATGCATCTTGACTGCATGTTTGATCAATTTCAGACTACAGAAGTTGGTAAAAGTCTTCAATTTCTTCATCTTTGGCATTAGTAGTTGGTGTGTAAATTTGAGTGATAGTCGTATTAACTTGTACTCCCTGTACACTTATGGATATAATGCCTGGGGCAAAATAATGATACACTTTTTATTCTCTTTTTTTTTCTTCATTTACTTTTTGAATGTTTTTTAATTATTTTTTATTTTATTATAAAATTTATTGATATATGGAAAATGTAGAAACAATATCATCCTCTGATGGTTATAACAATGATGTTCCATAGAAAGCTATTTGATAAAGATCAATCTAGCGTTCTGCCGTGACCCGTGTCTGTTATGTATATTGTCTGTGTGTATATGACCTAGTTATCAAGGCTCTAAGGATCCCAATTTCAATTCTATCTTCACAATTTTGTCTTTTTTTGAAATAAATTGAGAGAATCTTTTATTATTATTATGGTGCAAACAATGAAGTGCTCAGCTCTTAACTGAAGGGTTGTCAGTTCTAATCCACAGAGAGACACCTCAGAAGAAAGACCTGTACTGAAACACTTCAGAAATATCATAGTCACTGAAAACCCTATGGAGCACAGTTCTACTTTGAAACACATGGGGTCACCATGAGTAAAAATCGACTCAACAGCAAATGTTTTTTTAAATTAAATTTAATTTAAATAAATAAATAATTTCGAAAGACAGGAGATTTTTAAATTATGAATATTTCAGGGACAGTGAGACAATTCTGTTGCGTTCTAAAGTTACTCTCATAACCAACTTATTTTAAAGGGTGGTAGGAGGGAAAACCTTCTGGGTACTCGCTAATGTTTTTATTGATATTGCAGACTCAGGGAAGCGGGGCCGTTAATAGAGATATCAGATAGCTTTTCCAAGAGATATATTCATTATATTTCTCAAATTAATATTATTGGAAGTCAAAATAAGAAAAGAAAAAAGCTATAATTTCTCTTTTTATTATATTCTGATCATTTTATCTTTTACTCTTTGTTGTTGTTAGTTGCTGTGGAGTCAATCCTAACTCCTGGTGACTCCGTGTGCAGAGTAGAATAGTCCCACAGGGTTTTCAAAACTGTGACCTTCTGGAAGCAGATCACTGGAACTGTCTTTCAAGGCACCTCTGGGTAGGTTCAAACCTTTCTGCTACTAGTTGAGTGCTTAACCATTTGCGTCACCCAAGGAGCTCCTTGTTGGTATTAAGGCTCATCACATGGAAACAAATGTGTCATACCTCAGAATTTTATAACTTCTAGGAATTTGGGACATTATCTATAGAAGTACTTTGTAAGATGAGCAAACTGGGTCTCCAGGAGTTTCTAGCATCAGACAATCATCCTAGATAAAAAGAAGGTGTTAAGATAACTTGTATCCAACAATTTTTGTTTGTTTCTAAATTGATTTTTCTATTCATTCATCAGTTGAAATGGTTTCTAATTGATTGCCACTATACTGTTCCTTTCACCGTTAAGAGAAGTGGATGTTTATAGCCTGCCCTGAGATGGTTATTTAGTTGTTCCTCTAAAATGTGCTTTAACTGTATTCATAGCCTCATGGTGATGAATTGTTGTTCTCCTTTGAGTAGCAAAGCAGACAGAGGGTTTTAAAACTCGAAATCTTGCTCCTTTTTGTTGACTGGAAGAATTAATTTATCAAATTTTAGTTTTTATTTTTTTATTTATCTATTTTTTATTGTGCTTTAAGTGAAAGTTTACAACTCAAGTTAGTTTCTAATATGAAAATTTATACACATATTGTTACGTGACCTTAGTTGCTATCCCTATAATGTGAGAGCACACTCCTACTTTCCACCCCGGATTTCCTGTGTCCATTCAGCCAGCTCCTATCCCTTTCTGCCTTCTCATCTCACCTCTGGACAAGAGCTGTGCATTTAGTCTCATGTAGGTACTTGAGCTAAGAAGCACACTCTTCACGAGTATCATTTTATGTCCATATTCCAGTCTTGTCTTTATCTGAAGAGTTTGCGTCAGGAATGGCTTTAGTTCTGGGTTAAGAGATAGTCTAGGGGCCATGTCTTCTGGGGTTCTTCTAGTCTCAATCGGACCGTTAAGTTGATCTTTTTACTAGAATTTGAGTTCTGCACTCCGTTTTTCTCCTGCTTTGTCAGGGACTCTTTGCTGTGTTCCCTGTCAGGGCAGTCATTTGTGGTAGCTGAGTACCATCTATTTCTTCTGGTTTCAGGCTAATGCAGTGTCTGGTTTATGTGGCCCTTTCTGTCTCTTGGGCTAGTATTTTCCTTGTTTCTTTGGTGTTCTTATTCTCCTTTGCTCCAGGTGGGCTGGGAACAATTGATGCATCTTAGATGGCTACTCACTAGCTTTTAAGACCCCAGACGCCACTCACCCAAGCGTGACGCAGAACATTTTCTTAATAAACTTTGTTATGCCAGTTGACCTAGATGTCCCCTGAAACCATGGTCCCCAGACCCTCGCCCCTGCTAGGTTGTCCTCGAAGTGTTTGGTTGTGTTGAGGAAACTTCTTAACTTTTGATTTAATCCAGTTGTGCTGACTTTTCCTGTATTGTGTGTTGTCCTCCCCTTCACCTAAGATAATACTTGTCTACTATCTAGTCAGTGAATTCCTCTTTCCCTTCCTCCCCACCATCGTAACCATCAAAGAATGTTTTCTTCTGTGTTTAAACCTTTTCTTGAGTTCTTATAATAGTGGTCTCATACAATATCTGTCCTTTTGCGGCTGACTAATTTCACACAGCATAATGGCTTCCAGATTCATCCATGTTATGAGATATGTCGAGGATTCATCGTTGTTCTTTATTATTGCATAGTATTCCATTGTGTGAATATACCATAATTTGTTTATCCATTCATCTGTTGATGGGCATCTAGGTTGTTTCCACCTTTTTGCTATTGTGGAAAGTGCTACAATGAACATGGGTGTGCATACATCTATTTGTGTGATGACTCTTATTTCTCTAGGATATATTCCAAAGAGTGAGATTGGTGGCTCGTATGGTAGTTCTATTTCTAGCTTTTTAAGGAAGTGCCAAATTGACTTCCTAAGTGGTTGTACCATTTTACATTCCGACCAGCAGTGTATAAATGTTCCAGTCTCTCCACAACCTCTCCAACATTTATTATTTTGTGTTTTTTGGATTAATGTTAGCCTTGTTGGGGTGAGATGGTACCTCATTGTAGTTTTGATTTGCATTTCTCTAATGGCTAATGATCTTGAGCATTTCTTCAAGTGCCTGTTAGCTGCCTGAATGTCTTCTTTGGTGAAGTAGGTGCCTGTTCATATCTTTTGCCCAATTATTAAATTCAGTTTTCTTTTTGTTGTTGAAGTCTTACACTATCTTGAAGATTTTGGGGTTTAGACCCTAATTGGACAAGTTGTGGCCAAAATTTTTTTCCCAGTCTGTAGGTTGTCTTTTTACTCTTTTAGTGAAGTCTTTTGATGAGTGTAAGTGTTTGATTTTTAGGAGCTCTCAGTTACCTAGTTTCTTTTCTGCTGTTCTTGTATTGTTAGTTATGTTTTGTATTCTGTTTATGTCATGTATTAGGGCTCCTAGTGTTGTCCCTATTTTTTTTCATGATCTTTATTGTCTTAGATTTTATATTTAGGTCTTTGATTCATTTTGAGTTAGTTTTTGTTCATGGTGTGAGGTATGGGTCTTGCTTCAGTTTTTTGCAGATAGATATCCAGTTATGCCAGCACCATTTGTTAAAGAGACTGACTTTTCCTCAATTAACAGACTTTGGGCCTTTGTTAAATATCAGTTGCTCATAGGTGGATGAATTTACGTCTGGATCTTCAATTCTGTTTCATTGTTCCATGTATCTGTTGTTGCACCAGTACTAGGCTCTTTTGACTACTGTGGCGGTTTAATAAGCTCTAAAATCAGGTAATGTGAGGCCTCCCAATTTGTTCTTCTTCTTGAGTAATGCTTTAGTTATCCAGTGCCTCTTCCTTTTCCATATGAGGTTGGTGATTTGTTTTCCCATCCCATTAAAAAATGCCATTGGAATTTGGATTGGGATTGAGTTGTATCTGTAGATCACTTTGGGTTGAATTGGCAGTTTCACAATGTTGACTCTTCCTATCCATGAGCAAAGTATGCTTTTCCACTTATGTAGGTCTCTTGATTTCTTGCAGCCTTGTAGTTTTCATTGTATAGTTCTTTTATATCTCTGATTAGATTTATTCTGAAGTATTTTATCTTGTTGGGGGCTATTGTAAATGGTATTGATTTGGTGATTTCCTCTTTGAAGTTCTCTTTGTTGGTGTAAAGGAATACAACTGATTTTTGTATGTTTATTTTGTATCCTGATACTTTGCTGAAATCTTCTATTAGTTCTAGTAGTTTTCTTGTGGATTCTTTGAGGTTTTCTGTGTATAAGATCATATCATCTGCAAATAAGGATACTTTTACTTCTTCCTTACCAATTTGGATGCTCTTTATTTCTTTTTCTAGTCTAATTGCTCTAACTAGGACTTCCAGCACAGTATTGAATAACAGTGGTGATAAAGGGCATCCTTGTCTGGTTCCTTTTCTCAAGGGGAATGCTTTCAAAGTCTCTCCATTTAGGATGATGTTGGCTGTTGGCTTTGTGTAAATGCCCTTTATTATGTTGAGGAATTTCCCTTCTATTCCCATTTTGTTGAGAGTTTTTATCATGAATCGGTGTTGGACTTTGTCAAATGACTTTTCTTAATCGATTGATAAGATCATGTGTTTCTTGTCTTTTGTTTTATATATGTGATGGATTACATTGATTGTTTTTCTAATGTTGAACCATCCCTGCATACCTAGTATGAATCCAACCTGGTCATGGTGACTTATTTTTTTGATATATTGTTGAATTCTATTGGCTAGAATTTTTCTTTTTTTTCCTTCATCCACTTATGAGCAGGTGATGTTTGACAAAGGCCCAAAGTCTGTTAATTGGGGAAAAGACAATCTCTCTTTCTTTTTTTTTGCATATGCAGTTCTTTTTTTTTAATTATTACTGTACTTTAGATGAAGGTTTACAGAACAAACTAGCTTCTCATTAAACTATTAGTACATATATTGCTTTATTACATTTGGTTAACAACTCCATGACATGTCAGTACTCTCCCTCTCGAACTTCGGTTCTCTATTACTAGCTTTCCTGTCCCCTCCCGACTTCTAGTCCTTGCCCTGGGCTGGTGTGCCTCTTTAGTCTCGTTTTGTCCTATGGGCCTGTCTAATCTCCAGAGTGACTTCATTTCTGAGCTAAAAGGGTGTCTGGGGGCCATACTCCCGGGGTTTCTCCAGTCTCCATCAGGCCAGTAAGTCTAGCCTTTTTTCGAGTTAGAATTTTGTTCTATATTTTTCTCCAGCTCTGTCTGGGACCCTTGATTGTAATCCTTGTCAGAGCAGTCAGTCGTGGTAGCTGAGCACCATCTAGTTGTACTGGACTCAGTCTGGTGGAGGACATTGTAGTTGTGGTCTATTAGTCTTTTGGATTAATCTTACCCTTGTGTCTTTAGTTTTCTTCATTTTCCCTTGCTCCTGAAGGGGTGACACCAGTGGAGTATCTTAGGTGGCCGCTCACAGGTTTTTAAGACCCCAGACACTACTCATCAAAGTAGAGTGTAGAACATTTTCTTTATAAACTATGTTATGCCAATTGAACTAGATGTTTCCTGAGATCATGGTCCCCACATCCCTCATCCCAGTAATTTGATCTCTTAGGGAGTTTGGATTTGTCCATGGAGCTTCTGTGACCTTACCCTGAACAAATTGTGCTGGCTTCCCCAGTATTGTGTACAGTCTTACCTTTCACCACAGTTACCACTTATCTATTTTCTATTTAGTGTTTTTCCACCCCCATCCCTCCCCTCCCTCGTAACCATCAAAGATTTTTTTCTTTTTGTGTGTATACCTTTTCATGAGTTTTTATAGTAGTGGTCTCACACAATATTTATCCTTTTGTGATTGACTTATTTCATTCAGCATAATGTCCTCCAGATGCATCTGTGTTGTGAGATGCTTGTCAGATTCTTCATTTTTCTTTATTGTTGTGTAGTACTCCATTGTGTGTATGTACCATAGTTTGTTTATCCATTCGTCTGTTGATGGGCATCTAGGTTGTTTCCATCTTTTTGCTATTGTGAACAATGCTGCCATGAACATGGGTGTGCATATGTCTATTCGTGTGACAGCTC
>NW_004443949.1:16735381-16767066 GCF_000243295.1 Trichechus manatus latirostris | reverse complement strand
AAGATCAGGTGACTGTAGGTGGATGGATTTTCCTCCGGGTTCTCGATTCTGTTCCATTGGTCAATTCTGTTCCATTGGTCTTTGTACCAGTACCAGGCTGCCATGACTACCTTAGCTGTATAGTAGGTTCTGAGGTCAGGTAGTGTGAGTCCTCCTACTTTATTTATCTTCTTCAGTAATGCATCACTTATCCAGGGTCTCTTCAGTTTCCATATAAGGTTAATGATTATTTTTTCCATCTCTTTGAAGAATGTTGTTGATATTTGGATAGGGATTGCATTGTATTTGTAGATTTCTTTGCGTAGAATTGTCATTTGCACAATGTTGAGTCTACCTATCCATGAGTATGGTGTGTTTTTCCATTTATGTAGATCTCTTTTGGTTTCTCACAGTAGTGTTTAGTGGTTTTCTTTGTATAGATCTTTTATATCCCTAGTTAAATTTATTCGTAAGTATTTTATTTTTTTAGTGGCTATTATAAATGGTACTGGTTTCCTCATTTCCTTTTCATTGTTCTCTGTATTGGTGTATAGGAATCCAAAGAATTTTTGTATGTTTATCTTGTATCCTGCTACTCTGTTAAATCTTTCTATTAGTTCCAGTAGTTTTCTCATGGAATCTTTAGGATTTTCTATGTATAGTATCATATCATCCACGAAAGGGGACAGTTTTAGTTCTTCATTACCAGTTTGGATGCCCTTTATGTTTTTTCTTGTCTTATGGCTCTAGCTGGGTCTTCCAGCACAATGTTAAATCGGAGTGGTAATAAAGGACATGCTTAACTTGTTTCTGTTCTCACGGGAAATGTTTTTAGCTTCTTTCCATTAACAATGATGTTGGTTGCTTGTTTTGTATAGATGCCCTTTATTAATTTCGGAAATATTTTATTGTATAACTAATAACATATTTGAGATTTTCCTTAGAGCTAAAAACTTTTTGATTTCTATTAATCAAACAACATTACTGAATTGCAATGTGTATTTCTTTTTCTGTAGTATTTTCCAATTCATTATTAGTATTAGTATTATTAGTATTCATTTTGCCTTACAACTGGCATAGATATGGACCATAGTTTCACAAAATGTCTCCCTGTTTAAAAATTTTGACTATTGTTTAAAATGTCCATGTTCTTTTCTTTGTCTGCAATGTCATTGCCTTCCATTCTCTAAGTGATGTACTCATATTTGTCTTCAGATATCTCCTTTACTTTGTTTCTAAGCAAAGAAAGTTGTACTTTTCTATATGCTTTCAGTGTACTTTACAAATCATAGTTATAGCACTTATTTTATGCTTGTAAATTTTTTTAACAGTACTTTAATGTGTTGAGAGCTCTGTGAAGGCAGATACAATATTTTGTTAACGTATATGTCTGCTCTAGTGCTAAAGAGTTCCTGGTACAACTGAGTCACTCAGTACATGCTCATGAGTAAATGGAAATATTGGCTAAATGATCATTATTGTTGTATGATACTGACCAAGAAAAAGTTTGATAATAAGATTATTTTTGATAATGTTTTATATGAATAAATTTATCCTATTTAATTTTGGAAAGAAATATTTAGGCTTTTTAGAAAATTTTAATTTTGAGAAATATTTGATGTTTTAAAATATTTTGATTTCTACTTTAGACATATCTACCAAGATATTTAAATTTCCTAGCCTAGTGTCAACTCATTTTCCAGTATTTATTTATCTATTTTTAAGAGATCATGCCAGTTAAAAAAAAACAAAAAAAACTAGTTTATATAATCAGATATTTTGGGAGTGTAAACATGAAAGCAGAAAGGAGTACATTTTATTAGAAAATTGAATGAGTCCCAGGAATTCCAAGTGGATATTATTTTAATTGAGCAGAATTTCTATAAAAGGGAATATGAGATTTCTCTGCAAATAAAAATGATCAATGAAGTGAAAATATATTCTGAAATAGAGACAAAAATGTGTATTCAAAATCGTTCTCTAAATATAAATGACAGAATAGAACCAATTTGTAAAAATCAGTCTTCAATTCTGTCTGCATTTATACACTTTCTTAACAATCATAGCATATTCTACTTTCATTTTATGATATTTGCAAAGGGATGCCTTTTGTTCAGAACATAATTGAGCTATTTGGTTTAAAACTATAATTACAAATTGCTTTATCAAGTTTAGAATCCTCTGACGAGAAAAACAAGTTATTTACTCAGCATTCCAATGAACTTATTGCTCACATAAATTTTTTGACAAAGCTAAAATTCAGATATGTTTAAATATTGGAGTTACTAAGCAAACTAAGAAGGGGATATAAATACATCCAACTAAATAACATAAATTATGGACTTCTATAGCCAGTACTAAAAGAAGAATATTTTACACAACAGTTTATTTATACAGTGAATTCTTTTACTGACTGAGTCATATTTTAAAATAAAATTGCAAAAAAAAAGATTTACCCATGAAATTAATCAAATATTCTAATTTATGTTTTATTATTTCAACTGCTATTTTTTCTCCATTATTGCAAATTTTAGCCATGCTCAATGTATTCTAGACATAGGAAGAATAATAAGGGATTATAACCTTTTACACACTATTGTCTTCTGTCACATAAATTATACCTATCCTTCCCAATTAAATCTAAGTTTTTTGAGGTCATGGATGCTTTATTGTTTGTCAGAATGCTCTTAGTTCTGGGAACAATGGCTGGCACACGGTAAATAATTAGCAAATGCTTTTTTGACTTACTGAAAGACTGGCTTTTCCTCAATTAAATTACAAATGGAATACCTAAGTAAAAAAAATATGAATAATGTTGTTCATAGAAACGTGTTAAACACTGTAATGACGCTTCATGGAATCCGAATTATTTCTTAGTTGGGCAAAATAATTAATTAGCAAATATAAGTCTTTAGAGAGGAGATGTTTAATCCAAATCCAACCATTTATTTCCAAACAAACAAACAAATAAAAAACAAACTCATTGCTGTCGAGTCGATTCCAACTCACAGCGACTCTATAAGATACAGTAGATCTGCCCCCTAGGGTTTTGAAGGAGCGGCTGGTGGATTTGAACTGCTGACCTTTTGGTTAGCAGCCAATCTCTTAACCACTGTGCCACCAGGACTCTGCCATTTGTTTAAGAATACTTAAATCCACAAGAGTTGTAACATGAGGTTCATTAAATATTCATAACATATGTGACTCCCATATAAATATTTTGGAAATAATTGAAAGTATAATGATTCTTTAGATAAACATTTATATTGAATACATTGCTTTCCCTCTAATACTACAAAAGGGACTTATTTTTTAAAGTATTAATAAATAGTAGTAAAACTGGAGATCTTAGAAATAATGCTTTTAAAGTAGTAGTAAAATTGGAGATCGAGAAATAATGCTTTTATTCTATCAAACACTCGATTCAACAAATGAGAATAAATTTGCTTGCTCAATTACATATTTGTATTTTAAATATGTTTTCTCTGAAATATTATTTTTAAACAGTCATTTCCTTGTAATTATTTTTCTGTATTTCTAAAACATAATTTTGGGTTCCTTTGAAATGTTTTCTATGCTTTTTATTCCTCCTGATTAATACTTTATGATTTGAGTTATATTTGCCAGCTCTACTGATTCCATTGGTTTGAAAAGTTCAACTGCGTAGTACCATATTTGGTGTATCTAAACTTGCATGTCATACTGACTGACATTACACTGACAGTCTAAATCGTATATTAAAAACTGCAGAAACACAGACATCATAAAGAATCAATATTATACTTACAAAAAATCTTTCATTCAAATATTCGGCCAATTATTTTGAGAGAAATGTACATTTTTAAGAAAATAGTATAGAAATTTCATGATAAATAATAACTTTATGACCAGTAGTTTTATCCATGGTTTTCTGCTGTTTCACTGTAGAACTCTTCCTTCTCTGACATTATTCTTGTGCTGTTGGTTGCTGTGCAATTGGCTCCAACTCATGGTGACCTCATGTGTCAGTCTATCTTGTTAAGGGTTTTCCTCACCTTTGCTGGCACTCCACTTTACCAATGATGTCCATCTGCAGTGATTAGTCCCTCCTTTTGATGTGTTTAAGAGAAGTCAGTCAAAGTCTCAGGCAATGTTCTGTGATTTGCATGATTTTCATTGGCTAATTTTTGGAAGTAGATTGCTAGGGCTTTCTTCCTAGTCTGTCTTAGTTTGGAAGCTCTGCTGAAACCACGGATGACCCAACTGGTGTTTGAAATACCTGTGACATAGCTTCCAGCAACACAGCAATGAGCAAGTCACCATAGTACTACAAACTAACAGATGGGTGGTGGTACTCTTATGTACTGAGGATATAAAGATGAACAAGAAATGGTTATTTTCTTTCCAAGTTAGGTAAATAAAAATGGAGAAACAACAGATTAACAACTGTCTATAACAAGATTTATTCTGCTCTGGTATAGGCACTGAGAATGAGGAATTAACGTATTTTCTGTCAGAGATAGTGTGAGAAAGGCCTCAGAGAGATGTTATGATGACTTTTATACTTAGCTTTCAATGATGAGTACTATGTGTAATCTGTTTACGAATATTTTGTAAACCAGAAATAACTTAGTACTTGGTCAAAAAGGTTTTTTTTTTTTTTTCTTCACTCATAATATTAACATTCTATGCAAGTTAGAAATAGAGAGTACTGGAAAGAAGCTCATGCATTAGATATGAGACTTAGAGGTGATCTCCCAGTTAAGAGCATACTGACTCCTAGGGCCTGGGAGTTAAGAGTGTGGTGGTTAGTGAACATTATAAGCATGTGAATGTCAAGTGGGGAGGCAAGGTTCCTACAGTGTTAGCCATGCTTGTTTTAATGATACTTTGAGTCAAAATAGACTCTAGCATTTTCTGTCATAAAAAATCAGCCAACTAATTTAAAAAAAAAGGTTGGCCCAGCACAGACAAGTCTTGATTCAAGAGAGTTATTAATATTCCAAATGTTACTAGACATACGCATTTTGAGGAATAATTCACCAACTATAAGAGTAGAGTGTACTGATGTAGTTTGAGTAGCGATGGGGTGACAGGGAGATGTCAATTATTGCTAACACTTTCTCTTCCCCTTTTTTTCTTTGTTCACTGAACTAAATAAATAGTGCAGTTTTTCTTTGTTCATAAAAATTCATAGTACAGAGAGTGCTCAGACATGTTGAAAAATGTGGGCAAGAAAAGAATTTTAATGGGGTGTATATAGATTGACAGAACTAGTTCTGAAGCATTTGTTGTTGTTGGCAAGAGGCTAAAGTAAGAACAGACTAACAGAGTTTAATTTATTGTTTCTACTTTCTTGGGCTCTGAAAAAGGAGATCTAGGATAAGGACTTTAAAAATAAGCACTGCATTTAATTGCTTTTGCAAAGAAAATCTTTCATGTTGATGGCCATAAATATTAACGAGTTATAAGAATAGAAAATAAGATAATGGGATTAGAAGTCTTCATCAGAATAACAATACATTAAAGTCAATTTTGAGACTTCAGATTCCAGCAGTGACTGAATAACATTACCTTGTTAACTTCATATGGAAAACAAATGTAAAGCTGGATAAAGAACATTAAAAAACACATCATAATACAATCAAGGCAGACTGGACTTGAGGGGCCAAGAGCACAGTGTGAAGTGAAATTCACTGTGATGGCTTTCCACGTTAGCGTCCTTGCCGTTACCATTGGTGAAATGGTCTCTTTAACTCACACCTAAGTGAATCCAAGAGTGTTAGTCTGGGGGAAACGTAAGTTTTGTTGGGATTAGGAGTCTAGTCTTCGTGTTCTGGAGTTTCTAGACCGCCAGGATTTGTTCATCAAGATTCTGAAGTGAAGGAAACTGTAGTGTAAGGCTGACCTACTAAAACTTATATAAGGATATTGAAAAAATATGATTTACATATTCTAGAAATTGAATCAGTGATTTAAAATATCTTCATAAAGACCCCATAAAGTCTTACGAACACTTAACAGAGAATTAACACCAAACTTGCACAAACCCCCAGGGAAAAATGAGATAATAAAACACCTCCCAACTTACTTTATGATATAAGCATGATTTGATCACAAAAACTTGACAAAAACATTACCAAAAAAAGAAAAAAAGGAGAATCATATCTTAGTTTTCCAGTTGAATGCAGATGCAAACTGTCAAAAAAAAAAAGTTTACAAATTAAGTGAAGATATAAAAAGTAAGACATGTCATGACTAAATTGGGTTTGTTCTAGGAATTAATTGTGGAGTTAACTTGAAGAAATACTATACAATAATCAATGAGTGTCACTACTTTTATGGAAATAAAGAAGAAAATCTATATGATCCTATCAATAGATACAAAAACAATATTTGAAGTAACTCCGTTTATTCATAACACAATTTTGCAGGAACTATGAATAAATGGAGTTTTCTTAAACTAATAAAATGTAAGTATAAAAAAATTCAGCAAAAATAAAAGTAATCATTAAAAAACTGCATTTCCCCTGAGATCAATGAGACAAGGAAGCCTATTACCATTAATTCTATTCATAATTGGTTAGAAGTCTACGACAATAAAAATAGGTCAGTTAATGAAATAAAACATATAAGTTTTAGAAAGGAATAAATTAAAGTTTAACCCAAGCCACTGCAGACTCATAGAGACCCTATAGGACAGAGTGGAACTGCCCCATAGGGTTTCCAAGGCTGTAAATCTTTGCAGAAGCAGACTGCCACGTCTTTCTCCCACAGAGCGGCTGGTGGTTTCGAACAGCAGACCTTTCATTTAGCAGCTGAATGCTTTAACCATTGTGCCACCAGGTTCCATAAATTAAAATTTAGAAGGTATAAATTAAATATTTAGAGAAAAAAACATTTTATATGAAGAAAAACCACAGCAAATGGCATGTAAACTTTAAGAATTAAAAATAAATTTATCAGTCATTGGATTCGAAATCAATATACAGTATCATTAGTGTTTCTTTAAGTTAACGCCACATTTTTAAATAATGAAATAAACCATTTACCATAGCACCAGAAACATAAAATACACAGTAATTAATCCAGCAAAAGATGTAAAGTTCTTTACACAGAAAACTACAGAGCATAACCAAGAGAATTTAAAGATGAAAAATTTGCTCAGAGATTAATATGTTATGCTCAGATACTGTAGGTTACTTACTGTCAAGTCTACCTAAATGATCTGTTTCTTTGGAAAACAAATCTAAAATGTTACAAGTTTCATTTTCAAAATTGATTAAAATTTATATAAGAATAAAAATGGCTAAGAATAACCAACATAATTTAGAAGACAAAGCTGAAAACTTAACATTTTCAAATATCAAGGCCACTAAAAAAAAAAAAAAGCCTACAGTATTAAAGCAATGTGATATTAGTGAAGGAATAAGTAGATACAGAGATACAACAGAGCAGAAAAACAGACCCTAATTACCTTTGATCACTAGTTTTACAGCAAAGGCACCGCTGTAGCACCACTGCAATGTCTTAGAGCAGGAATGCTCTTTTCAATAGATCGGGAATTTCTAACCTGGGTTCCACGCATTCTCTGGATATCAAATTAAAGTGGTTCATGGACCAGGGTGGAAGAAAAATTACTCTTTACCTTTGCTATTCTCTAACTGTAATGTATGATTTCCTTCAGAAAGGCCACATTAGTAATAGCAGTACTTATAACCTTGGCACCAATGGAAATCACAGATATTACAGTTGTTGAAGAAATTTTGAAATAATATTTCAGCTCATAGGAATTTCAAAATTATGTTAGCTAGTAGACTTGCTCCTAGATATTGTTATATGATGTGCTAATAAAGAATAAATTTATCACTCCATCACTTTTTAATATGCTGTTAATAACTCCATTTCAATATTTGATATCCTTCGTATTTCTACGCAAATCGTATTTTACATTTAAAAGCATTATTGTGAAAAGATATCCATAGCCTTCTTCAGACTTTCAGTGGGGTTCATGGAACAAAAATGTTTAAGAACTGGTGCAAGAAACGGTGCAGAATCAATTGAATATTCTTACCAGGGAAAGAAAAATAAACTTGTCCCTAATTCACATGATACACATATATCAATTCTAGATGCGTTTTAGACCTAAATGTAAAGTGTAAAATAATAAAGCTTTTATGAGACAACACAAAAGAAGAATAGCTTTAGAAATTTGCCAGAGGCAACACTTTCCTAAACTGTATAAAAAACACACTATGCATAAAGAAAGTACTAATACATTATACTTCATTAAAATCAGTGTATTTTGTTCATCAGAAAGCACTGTTAAGAGAGTGAAGTGTCAAACCACAAAATTGGGGAAATACACGCAATACATATATTTGAAATTTAATTTTGTGCACAATGCATAAAGGACTTTTTCAAGTAAATAACAAAAAGATGGAAAGCTTAATTTAAAAAAAATGCACAAATGGCTTGAATAGGCATTCACTTAAGTGTGTTTCAAGTGGGTGCTAAGCTTATGAAAATATTTTCAAATTTACCAGTCAACAGGGAAGTGTAACTTAAAACCACAACGAGATAATCTGCACACTCATGACCTGCTGATTACAGCATAAGTATTAAAACCACTTTGGAAAACCATTTGAGAGTATCTTCTAAATTTAAACAGATTCATTTTCGATGACCCAGTACTTCCAGTTCTAAGTAGAAATGCATACATACATATATATATATATATATATATATATGCTACAAAACTGCAAAATAAAAAACAGCCCATCAAGTTGAATGAATAAATAAATAAAATGGCGTGCTATTCAACAACGACAACCAACACACTACTACTGGAACTACTGCAACACAAATGAATTTTGCAGACAGATCTTCAAAAGAAGCTGGACATAAGAGAAATTTTACTTAATAATTCCATTTACATAAAGTTTAAAAATAAGCAAAATTAATATATGATAGTAGAAATCTTAGCAGCAGTTAACTTTGGATGGAGTTGGCTTGATGGAGTGGGAGGGAAGCTTCCTAAATATTAAAAGCATTCTCTATCTTGACTACTGTATTGGTATACAGATGCATACCTTTTAAAAATGCATTGTTGTTCAGTAAGATGTGCACAATTTACTGCCTATTGTATTGGGTCAGTACAAACATTTCTTCTATTTTAATATTTCTAAGTAGTTCTTAACCGTTAGAATACTCATAACAAACTTATCAAGTCGTTTTTCAGTAAAATACCAACCAAACATGAATATATAGATTTCCTCCATTTTCAATGAAAAGGAAACTAGGAAACTTGGGTTTACACTGTTGGTAAAAATACTAGATAATAGTTGAAAGAATGCCATGCCTATAGAATCTCAAATTGAACAGAAGGAAAATTACAGAGACTCCTTATTGCTTTAGTTGCAAAAAGCTGAAGCAGAAATACATGCAACAAGAAAAATATGTTAATTCAATTTTCTCAAAAATTATTGACAGATTGCTGTGTACTCAGCACTGTTACAACTGTAATGTTTCACAAAGACACAGTGCCTTCGATTATTCTGGCAAAACTTCAGTCCCAAACTGTTGACTAAATCCATGAGGACAGATCAGGTAATTTTTAGACTACAGACACTGATTTCAGATTCAGTGAACAAACTGTGGTTCTTTTGGAGGTTTCTGTCAAGTGCATAGAGGGGATTTAAGAGAACATTGAACTCAGTCTCTAATATATCTTAAATGTGTATATATAAGAAGAAAATCAGAAAATCCCATGCAGAAAAATAGACTGTGAGGGCAGGTTTAATCAGGAAAAGTACAGACAAGTGATTATAGAAAACATTTTCTACACTGAGGTTTCCATAGGTCTTGCAAGCTCCTATCATCTGTTAGATTATTGAATCACTGAAATGATTATATATATTATATTAGAACATTTCCTTTATATATTATTTGAGCAGAAGATTCTAATTGCAGCCCATCTCACATTGGCGTAAGGTGGGGGTAAGGGAGTGCTAAGGAGGAAGTATCCACCCTGATTATGGCAAATACCAAAACTAGACCTATCTTCCCTCATTGAACAGATGAGTACATGAGTACATAAAAAGAGATAAAATGAAAAGGTGAAGACAATTCAGGAACATAAACAAAGAAAAATATAGAAGTTAAGGCATAGAGTTGAGCCTACTTTTGAAAAAAATAACAGGAATGTAGAGGACAAATTTTAATAAGTACCTATTTATGCTTTAAAAATTGATGTAAATTTGGATTCAAAGAGTAACAAAAATATTAGTATATGTTTTAGTCATCTAGTGCTGCTATAACAGAAATATCACAAATGGATGGCTTTTGACAAAGAGAAATTTATTCTCTCACAGTCTAGTAGTGTACATGTCCAAATTCAAGGCATCAGCTCCAGGGGAAGGCTTTCTTTTTCTGTCAGCTCTGGAGGAAGGTCCTTGTGATGCGTCAGTCTTCCCTTGGTCTGGGAGCATCTCAGCACAGGAACCTCAGGTCCAAAGGACGCGCTCTGCTCATGGCACTGCTTTCTTGGTGGTATGAAGTCCCCATGTCTTTCTGTTCGCTTCTTTCTTTTATATCTCAAAAGAGATTGGCTTAAGACACTATCTAATCTCATAGACTTCATCAGTATAACTGCTGCTAATCCATCGTGTTACATCATAGTGATAGCATTTACAACACATAGGGAAATCACATCAGGTGATAAAATGGTAGACAATCATACAATGCTGGGAATCATGACCTAGCCAAGTTGACAGATATTTTTGGGGGGACACAATTCAATCCATGACAATATATAAAATTGTAATAAAAGAGTTTATTTAAAGATAAGCAAATAAAAAATTATAAGTATTACAATCTGATTAGGAGTACTAAGATTCAGAATCGATTTATGAAAATATCAAATGAGACATGTGGCAAACACGTTTAAATTTCCCTAAAAATACAGAGTAAAATGAAATTAACCTGATGAAAGAAAAACTGAGAGAGAAGGAGATATATCCTTAATGAGACTTTCTGAGAAATCACCTACAACATGTGAATCAGAAGCAGTAACAAGCAATAATCATTTAAAACATGGCAAACACCATCTTGAACCTTAGTCTGTGGATCATAAAGGTTTAGCATGTATTCTTCAATAGTTTTTTTCCTTATGTGCCTGACATATGCTAAACCTTTATGATGAACACATTGTAAACCTTTATGATCCACAGACTAAGGTTCAAGATAAGAAAGAAATAATAGCCAAGACAATTGACTCAAACATACCAAGAATCATGAAGATGGTGCAGGACCTGGCAAGGTTTTTATTCTGTTATATGTAAGGTCACTATGAGTAGAAGCTGACTTCATGGCAACTAATAACAAGAAGAAAGGAATATAGCTTGGTGATATGTATATATATATATATATACATACTTCAAGAAAGTTAAAGATTAAAGAAAACCTACAAAAACCATGGCAAGAAAATAAAATGAGTTTTCCTAAATAGGAAGAAAAATGATAATGTCTCTAAATTTCTCTTGACCACATTTAACTTTGGAAGATAAAGTGGAAATATCTATAGATCTGGAAGAACTGGGCGGTAATTAAGCACTTCTATGCCAGAAACAATACTAATATCAGAAGGAAAAACCACAACAAAGTGATCGATATGCACCTGTGGAGATGGCTGCATGAATATGCTCTGATGTTCAGAGACAGTGAAGAGACTGATCATAACAAGAACTTCAGAATGTAAAATTTGTGGCATACGTATTTTCAACTAATTTTGAAATTAGTTAAACATAAATCCAGTCTAAGCAATAGTTGTGAATGTGGTTACAAAAATTCAGAATACAAATTATTCAAATAAAAGTTATGCAATGCAAAATAATAATAATAAAATGGTTCTAAATAATGATATGTCTTGGAAGAAGTACAACCAGAATGCTCCTTAGAAGAAAGGATGGCGAGACTATGTCTTACCTACTTTGGACACGTTGTCAGGAGGGGTCAATCCCTGGAGAAGGACATCATGCTTGGTGAAGGAGAGGGTCAGCAAAAAAAACAAAGACCCTCAGTGAGATGGACTGACACAGTGGTTGCAACAATGGGCTCAAGCATAATAGCCATTGTGAGCATGGCACAGGACTGGCCAGTTTTTTGTTCTGTGGTACCTGGGGTTGCTATGAGTCGGAACCTACTTGAGGGCACCTAACAGCAACAACAAACAGTGATAGGCTACCTAAGACTGGGAAATGTTTAGGAGAGCAGCATAAAGAGATAATTGCGTGGAAATTTGTTAGTATATCTTGGTATGAGTTAATATACACTTTATTATGTTATGTGAATAATTAAATAAATATGGACTTTTTTTCTCCTAAATCAAAATTAGATATTAAGTTAGTATATTCAAAAAATAGTTAAAAATCTCTGAATACTTGTAGCAAATACAGTACAAGAAAAGATCACTTGAATACAACTAACAGAAAAACAATAGGCCATAAAAGGAAAGACAACAAAGTAAATCATAAAAAAAAACCAAAAATAAGAGCAAATAGATCAGTTTTGTAATACTGATAATGACATCACATCAGGTAAAAAATTAATATCCATATATAAACAGTCTACAGAAAATAGAGAACATGTCTTCTGGGAAACTTTAAAATTGACAGTGTGGGGGAAAATATGCTTCAGCTAAATGCAAACCAAGAATACGCTTACATAAGAAATAACTAGATAATGAAAAATGTAAAGTAAAAATATTAACTTAGTAGAAAAGGATCTTGTGTTTTGGCATTGAATATAAACCACAAAGATAACGATAAAAATCATGCATAAACAGCACTGTAGCACATAAAGCATAATTTGTTAGAAGTTTAGGAGAAATTGTTAGAAAGGCATTAATAATGAATGCACTTTGTTACATCACTCTCATAAGTTCATAGATCCAGCTTTCAAATATAAACATGATAATATAGTTGTCTTAAGACATACTCATCAAACATTGTGCTGAGAATAACCGTTTTGTTCTATAGCACTTATAAAATATTTATTTTTTTTCAAAAAGATCAGCTATTAAAATCCAGTGGAAGCCTCAAGAAATTCCAAAGTTATGTAGCCTGCATTCCCTGATTGTGATACATTCAACTATGCATTAATAATAAAAGAAATAGCACAAAATATCCTAATATTTATGACTTTTCTCACTTCTTGTAATTACTGGAGTTGCTGAGTCACTGGTTATGGATAGTCTAGTTCTTACACTTCAGTCTTGTGGAAAAGACAAACACAATGAATGACATATTTCATTACAGAATAAAAACATATCTGAAGCTTTTGGGGTCCACAAAAGGGGTATCTGCCTGAGTATGAAGGAATCATATGATAAAAGTCACAAAACTTATGAAGCAAAACTTTGAAAACCTTGAAACAAGTCTTGTTAGTATGAGCCCGTTTTGTTTGTGTGTGTGATAATACCGTCTACCTAAGTGATACAGGGAAGACGAAGATCATCTATCTTGATATTAAGAAGCCCTTTTAATAATAACATTTTCATCAATTATCTTATTAAAATTTTCACTAATGTAGTTTGTCTCTGGATAATTTTCTCAGTTGATCATTGCACTTGAAGGTCAAGGGAGAAAATGGTTGTTGTTGGTTGTATTGTATTGTGTTTTGTTGTTTTGTATTGTACTGCGGCGTATTGTACTTTTTCTGCCGGGGGTCAGCTCTAGACTTGGTTTTGTACGACACTTTCATCAGTGCTTATTGTAAGTCTTGTTTTTGTGTTTTCATGTTGAACTAGGTTCTCTATTGTTATTCACTCCTCGTTCCTCATCTCTGCCCTGCTGCTCTAACGTATGTAAGAACCAGATACACCTGATAATCATTTCAGTCAGAAATCTGTTCCACTTTAAAAAGGGTTTGACATCACAATCTTGCTTCACAAGTCTTTTATTTTGTTTTGCTTTGATTGTTTTCAATAGAGAAATGTATGATATGCTGTTACAAAAATATTTTCTGAATTGCATTTTAGGTTAAAAAAATAAAACGTTTTTATCTTTTCTTACAACTGCTAAGGATGTTAATGAATTTTGTAAATCTGAGGTATTATTAAGAATTAGATTAAAGGAACATTCCTCAAAATTAACTGTAAAAAAACAATGAGTTTTCAAATAATTATTTCTGTTAGAGGGATACTTTCGAATATGGGTTTTAGTGTTATAACTTCGTAAAAATTCACTGTGTTAAAAACTAATGTAATATTTGCACTATAATTACTTTCTAGGATTTATTGCAGATGGTAAGTTGTAATTTTAAAATGTTCTGATAGTTCTAAGTATAGGACGAATTGCTTATATTCTTAAAATTAAGAGTATACATTCTCCTTTCTTCCTAACATAAATTCTGAAATTTTATTATTGTAAGACATATGGGAAAATTATACCATTATTGAACATTCATTTGATGATAATTCAATTTATTTATGATGATTAAGTCTGTTAGTCCCTTCCATTGTATTTTCTTTTAGCTTAATGTCAATGTATATAGTAATATTTTATTTGTTATGGTATATTTACCTATAATTCATTTTATAACTATATGTAGTATGTTTTCTGAAGTATTTATTTCATATAACCACTACATAATCACAAATGTCAATATTCTAAAAGAAGTTGAATACCTATTTATGTGTATTTGCATGCCTGTTCCTGCTTTTTAACATCACACACGTGTACACAGTAAAATTTGAGAAAGTTAGAACCTGTGTAACACATAAACCTGTCAAAGAATATTTTCCATTAATAGAAAGCAATAGAAAAGTAGTAGGACTGGACCCTGTCAAAGGTGGAAAACTTGTGAGACCTGGGAAAACAAGGCAGTTCCATGGAGTTCTGGCTCTCACAGGTTTCACTGTACCAATTACTGAAACATACAAACACTATTATTTTTATACTTGGAGTCGTTTTGAAAAATAACCCCATTTCACAAATACGAATCTCTAGATGTGAGTGGAATAACAATGTGAACAGGAGTAGTTCTTGATTCCCTGCTTCATTTGCATTTGACACAAAGATAAGAAGGAAATTATTTATTAGACACCTCCTCCCATACCTCATGTCTGACTGTTTTTTTTATATCTCTTGTTAGGTGCCCTCAGGTCGGCTCCAGCTGATAGTGACCCTGTGTATAACAGTACGAAACGTTGTCTGGTCCTGTGCCATCCTCACAACAGTAAGTATGTTTGAGTCCATTGTTGCACCATTTTTGCCTATTTTCCTCTATTATGTTTAATTTTAAGCTATTATGAACCCACTTGTGAAAGTATTTATATCTAAGTCCCTGGGTGGCACAATCTGTGCTTGACTACTAACCAAGAGGTTGGCAGTTCTAACCCACCCAGGGACACCATGGAAGAAAGTCCTGGAGATACGCTTCCATAAAGATTGCAGTCCATAAAACCCTAAGGAGCTGGCTTGGTTCCACTCTAACACGTGGGTTCACCATAAGTCTGAATTGACAGACCAGCAATGGATTTAGTTTTTGGTATAGATATATTTATGTTGTTGTGTGCCACTGAGTCGATACCAACTCATAAAAACCCTATATCACTGAACAGAACTGTCCATAGGGCTTCCTGGGCTGTAATTTTTACAGGAGCAAATTGCCAAGTCTTTTCTCCTGCTGAGCCACTGGTGAGTTCTATCTGCTTACCTTTCGGATAGCAGCTGAGAACTTAACCATAGTGCCACTAGGGTTTAAATATTTTTGTAAACAATTGTTATCAGTTCTTCTCTTTGTTTTCAGCTTGTTTATAACTGATATTTGTAACAACTTAATTGCCACCATATCTAGAGAATTGTGAACAAAACAGGTATTGACTGCTGGCGGGAGAGTATCTGAGCTAAAGTTTTTTTTTCCTCCTCACATCCAATTGACAGTGGCTTTATTGTTCATGTACAATGAGAGATGGCTATTTAACATGCCGAGACTTATATAAGTAAGAAAGCAGAAAAAAGTTTTCAGAAAAGCACAAACATTACAGGATTTGATCTCAATGTCTTCTTAAAGGAAAGCTCCTGCTTTTTTAATAATCATAATGATAAGGCAAATCACTGACCTTTCATCCTTTTATAATTTATTTGAATTTCAATAACATACAACTTAGCATTAAACATTTAATCATTTTTCCAAGAGGCTAATGTGATCTAGAGTAAAGTGGATTTCCAGATATGGTTTTCATAGCTCAGTGGATGCAAACATAGGAGTAATTAAATTCACAGTCAGCTTTTATTCTTTGGCCTTTTAATTCTCACATTGTCTTCCTGTATTGAGTGAATCAAAGAGGATGCCTCCAGTAAGTGTGCTGCATTATAATCCTTTAGATTTAAACTACAGGTTCCCTACCCCTGTTGTTAAAACATTTGCTTCTCCAGTGAGCTGTGCTCATTTGGATGAAACTTGAACATTTATATTAGCTTTTTCCTGAGTGTAGTTATAAATTCTTCTCAAGTACTTCTATAACACCAAAAAATAATAACAGGTTTTTAACACTCAAAAGAAAAGACTGCTTTGATGATATACAAATAATATATTCATGAAACAAGAAACGTGAGTGAGGTTAATCACTTCAAATTCTAATTTAAGATGCAATTATAGAATACTAAGTCCGCTTCATGGGGACCATGAGAATTCAAAATTGGAGTTGTGGCTAATTGTTTCCTATTTAATTTACTTATTTCACAACATAACTTTTTCATGTGTAATGTGACTGTATATTAGTCTGTCATCTCAATAAAATGTGCCCTATCTTTTTGTAGAGTTTTATGTAAATGAAATTGTTTATTAAAATTCTTTCTGTAAGGAGAAAATAAACTCTACACTTCTTTTGAAAATAAATGCATTTGTGGGGATATATGCCATTTAAACATGGCTGCACTATTGACAACTGCAGCCCCCACAGGCCCCTATGCTGTATACGACATGTTGGAGACTTGTCAGCGATGAGAAAGAGATTAGGCATGACTTGTTTTCCCAAACCTATTGTCCTGTTACTGATTGGCTTGTTTACCTGAATTCCTTCTCCCTTGCCCGAAACTTATTGTTACTCACCCAAAGCCCATTGTTCTGTTATTTGCTTCACTGCTTGCTGTATTGACTATAAATAAACTCCTGGGACTGAAGCCGGGGTCGACTCCTCAGAGTGACCCTCCTTGGCCCCTTCTCTGTAAGAGTTGTGTTTGGTTACTGTCCTCGCCGCCCCGACAACCGTCGCCGCTGTGACAGATGGTGCCCCATGGGAGGGGCTGCAACATGCATTTAGTTAATTTCTTTTAAGAAGAAATGCCATGTAATTATTGCACATTTTTAAGAAGTTTTAAGTAGATAGTTAAGAGGACAATCTCTTTCAGAAAGATGAAATATGGAATGAGTATTTTCATAACTGTCTACTCTCTCATGATAACCTTATGTATAAACCAAAACCACTGACCCTGAGTCAATTCCAACTCATAGCCACCCTATAGGACAGAGTAGAATTTTTCCATAGGGTTTTCAAGGCTGTGATCTTTACAGAAGCAGACTGCCACATCTTTCTCCTGTGGAGCTGCTGGCGTTTCGAACTTCCCACCTTTCGGTTAGTAGCCCAGCACTTAACCACTGCGTCATCAGGGCTCCTCCAACCTAATACATATTACTGTTGTTAAGTGCCATCAAGTCAGTTCCAACTCACAGCGACCCTATGTACAACAGAATGAAACACTTACCAGTTGCGTACCATCCTCACAATCATTGTTATGCTTTGGCCTTTTCTTTCTTTCCTGTCTTTTTAATGACCTCTTGCTTTCTTCATGTATGATGTCCTTGCTGTCATTCCACAGTTTGTCTGGTCTTTGGTCATTAGTGTTCAATGCATCAAATCTATTCTTGAGATGGTCTCTAAATTCACGTAGAATATACTCAGGCTCGTACTTTGGCTTTCGTGGACTTGTTCTAATTTTCTTTGGCTTCAGCTTGAACTTGCACATGGGCAATAGATGGTCTGTTCTGCAGTCCGCCCTTGGCCTTGTTCTAACCGATGATATTGAGCTTTTCACGTTGTCTCTTTCCACAGATGTGGTCCTGTCTCTTGCATCTGGTGAGGTCCATGTGTATAGTCATGGTTTATGTTGTTGAAAAAAGATATTTGCAATAAGAAGGTCCTCCGACCTAATACATAGTAGAAAGAAATGTTGCCCGTTCCAGTGACATGTATCTTCATGATCATTGGTATGTCTGAGTACATTGCTTTGGCTACTGTGTCAATCCATCTCATTGATGGTTTCTCTCTTTGTCATCAGCACTCAGTTTTACAAACATTTGTCCTTTTCTAGGGAATAACCCTTCCTGATGATGTGTCAGAGTAAGAAAGTTGAAGTCTGGCCATCCATGATTCTAAAGAGCGTTCTGGTTATATTTTTTCTAAGACTGATTTATTCCTTCTTTTGGCACAGTTCAAAAGCATAAGTTCTTCTTCAGTCTTTTGTTTTTTTTGCACTATCCAATTTCTGCATGCATAGGGGGTGATTAAAAGAACATGGCTTAGATCAGAGACTCCTTTGTGGCATATTTGCTGTTATAAAAACTTTAAAGATGTCTTTTGCAGTAGATTTGCCCAATGCAATATGTTGTTTGATTTCTTGACTGCTGCTTCCATGAATATTGATTGTTGATTCAAGTGGAGTGAAATCATTGATAACTTCAATTTTTTTCTCCATTTATCATAATGTTGTCTATTGGTCGAATATAACCAATTCGTTGATAAGCAAGTACAACATTAAACATAGTATATCTAATTTTCTGTAATGACAGACCAGGATGTACTAATTGTATAACTTCGTAGCTGTCTTGTAGAATATTCTATCTTAGACCAAGATGGGACTATCATATAGAGAAAAATTATTAAGTTTTAGAAAGTGATTTCTTCCCCAGAATAGGGCAACCCTCTACAAATCCATCCAGGACATTACCACTGCTATAAATAATTTCTTGAACACTAATTCCTCCTTCCATAATTTTTGTTTTATTTTGTTTTCTTTTTTTCTCTACTCATAGTTAAATAACTTAGGTTTTATGCGCATATAATTCTACCTATGTTCTAATCTTTTCCATGCAGTTAAAAAACAAAGGTATTCATTTGTATACACTATGAACAAATTAAATATAACAATGAAAAATCCCTCTAATATTTTAAACATTTATAATCAATAAGTTTGACTTTTAAATGAAAGCAAATAATTACTTTGTTATTCATTAAATTATTTGACTGTGTGAATCATACAAATTATGGATAACATTGCAAAGAATGGGTATTCTGAACGCTTAATTGTGCTCATGAGGAATCTGTACCTAGACCAAGAGGCAGTCTTTTGAACAGAACAAGGGGATACTGTGTGGTTTAAAATCAGAAAAGGTTTGTGTCAGAGTTGTATCCTGTCACCATGCTTATTCAGTCTGTATGCTGGGAAAATAATCCGAGAAACTGGACTATATGAAGAAGAACGGTGCATCAGGATTCAAGGAAGACTCATTAACAACCTGCAATATGTAGATGACATAACCTTGCTTGTGAAAACGAAGAGGACTTGAAGCACTTACTGATGAAGATCAAAGACCACAGCCTTCAGTATGGATTACTCAACATAAAGAAAACCAAAATCCTCACAACTGGACCAATAAGCAACAACATGATAGATGGAGAAAAGATTGATGCTGTCAAAAGAGTTCATTTTACTTGGATCCATGATCAATGCCCACGGAAGTAGCAGTCAAGATATCAAATGATGTATTGCATTGGGTAAATCTGCTGCAAGAGACCTCTTTAAAGTGTTAGCAAGTAAAGATGTCACTTTGAGGACTAAGGTCGGCCTAACCCAAGTCATGGTGTTTTCAATCACCTCATTGCATGCAAAAGCTGGATAATGAATAAGGAAGACCAAAGAAGAATTGATGCCTTTGAATTATGGTCTTAGTGAAGAATATTGAATATACCATAGAATGAACAAATCTGTCTTGGAAGGAGTACAGCCAAAACACTCCTTAGATGCGAAGAAGGCAAGAATTTGTCTCCTGTACTTTGGATATGTTATCAGGGTAGACCAGTCCTTGGAGAAGGATATCATGCTTGGTAAAATAGAAGGTCAGTGAAAGAAAGGAAGATCCTCATCCAGATGGACTGACACAGTGGCTACAATGATGGCCTCAAGCATAGCGACAATTGTGAGGATGGTGCAGGACCAGGCAGTGTTTCCTTCTGTTGTACATAGGGTCACTCGACGGCACCTAACAACAACAACATTCATTAACTATATACTGAGTAAAGTAACACATAATTATTGACAGATTCATCTTTGAATTTACAGTACTATCTAAAGAGAAGAAATATAATACCAGATAAAAATTATTTTATCTCTGTACTTATTAATATAAAATTAAGGGTTTCATTCCTGACAGAAGGTTTGGAACCTTGTAAAACCTAACCTGATATTATTGAATTCTGAGGTGGATATACTATAGCCTTTTCTGGAAAATATATTTATAATATAAATGATTCATATGTCATATTTTCGATAGAACTATTGAAAGATGCTATCCTTCAGCTCTTTTATTGAATCGTTAGGGAATGTATTTCTTACCTTGTGAACATCACTTAATAATTTATCTGATTTACACCCTGTACTTAAGTAGATACCTCAAGGCTCTCTGAATTAAATTCAAATTTGTACATTGAGCTTCAGGAAATTTAATTGAGACTAAAAATTGTTAAGGATGAATTTATAGCTATTCTCTTAAAATATAATCAATTATCACGTATAATTTCAACAGTGAAACAGACTAAATCCAGTAATTGACAGGTAGCATGAATAATAAGTTTACTGTAACTTATTAATATTTAAACTTTATATATGTTTATAAATAATTTCTATGAGATGATTGATTGGTAACTTTTGCAAATATAACTCAAAAAAGAAATAAATCTTGGGCATTACAAACCCAGATTCACCTAGTGAAAAAATGGCAAAGATGAGGACCAGAAGGGATTACAGTACAGACCTCATCTCTAAAAAATACTAAATCTAGTAACCAAATTACCTAATATCGTCAACAGTATTTGAAATGCACAAACACAATATATTTCTACAGGCAACATGTACCAGAAGTTGGATAATTTGTTCTCTGTTATTCCTAGTATACACTTGGAAATAAAAGGGATGGTCATCCTACAACTTCCCCATTTGTGACCTCAGACACGCACTGGCTTTATCGCAGAGTGTCATTTGACAGACAGCTGAGCAGTCATCTGTCAAGGGATGGTCTATCAGTTCTGGTCTTCTGTGTTTCTCTCTTCTTGTTATTTCAGGTTAGAGAGTTGGCAATGAGGGCCAACAATAGCCTTTAACTTGAGTTATAGCAGCTTACTGACAAGCAGTAGCCTCTTGGGAATAAACTCAAATGATCAGGAAACTGGAAGCCAGGAAGGGATTCAAGCTTGAGTTCAAATATATCAGTCAGTCAATTGACAGATGATGAACTCATGGGAAGACTGTCACGGATCTGTGAGCTGTCAAGTCTCCCATGAGTGGCATCAGGAATGATCTGGCACTGCCAAGACAGACAGCAGGTAGACTCACGGGCCAAGAGGCCATCAAGCTACAAGTGACATTAGTTAAGTTCTGGTCAAGTTTCTGCCAGGTTATTTGGGGCATCCATTGCCCTTAGTAAGAACTGTTAAAAAATTTTCCTAAGTTATTAGGACATAAATTTATAAACCCAAGTGTTGATTTAAAATGGATCCTAAACATCAGATAATAGACAATACTAAAGGGACTATTTTTACCTTTAAACCATTCCAAAATTACTATGAATCAACTAATAAAAAAAGATTAAATAATTTTTTTAAATCTTACATAATTAAAATACATGAGCTTTCTATGCCACTGAAAATCCGGCTCATAGGCCACACTTACCTTCAGCCACACTTAGAAATTCCAGGAGGCCCTCATCAGCTATGCAATTAAGGTTTACACCTGTAAGTGGTTAGCCTTTTTCATTGATATTTGGAAAACTTTAAAAGAAATTTTTAAATCGCAGAAAACAAATTTAAAACCTAAACTTCTAGAACTAGTCTTATATTACAACATTATGGCATAAGATCTACTTTTAACATTATTTTTATCAATAAAAATCCAACAGAACTTGTGTTGATTAAGTCCCTTGGAAATTTCTTTTATTTCTACTGTTTAGACAGCCAGGGTTGAAGCTTTTCTCTTCAAATATGATTAAACTCTCCTAGGTTTTTATGATCAGCTGTTTTCCCAAAGGAGGCTTAGTCTTCTCACAGTCAAGTTCACAAAAAATAAAAATGAACCAAGCTGGAAAAAACAGATAATTCATTTCACATCAATTGCTTCTGGCATTCCAGGGACAGCTAGTTAGCCAAAATCCTCCAGATTTCTTGAAGCATTACTTAAAAAACAAATGGAAAAAATAACAACAAAAATGAAACCTTATCAATAAAATCTGAAATATATCATTATTGAAGTGGAATTAATCCCATAAGTCAATTGGCATAATATCCAAATCATTATAGTCTAAATGACTTAACTTAGTGTGGCTGATATTGAACAAATTATTTACGTTCTTTTTCTTCGCCAGTTTCCTCAACTGTCAACATTTTACCACATTTGTTTTATGGTTTTGCCTATCATTTTTTTAGGTACTATTTGCAATTAAGTTGTAGACACAATGCCCTTCTATAATGAAATATTTCAGTGAATTTCCTAGAACAAAGATATTCACTTAAATAACAACAGTATAATTATCAAAATAAGTGTATTAACATTGCTATAATAATATTGGAGCCCTGGTGCCTCAATGGTTAAGAGCCCGGCTGCTAACCAAAAAGTTGGACAGTTCGAATCCACCAACTGCTCCTTGGAAACCCCATGGGTCAGTTCTACTCTGTCCTATAGGATCGCTGTGAGTTGCAATCGACTGGAAGGCAATGGGTTTTTTGGTATAATAATATTATCTCATCTAAAGACCTTATTCATAATTCACCAATTGTCTCAATAATGTTATTTATAGCAAAATATTAAACTTTTTTTCTGGATTCAAGATCCAATCTAGGATCATCCATTGCACTTGTCATGTCTCTTTAGTCTTCTTTGGTTTAGGGCAGCTCTTCAGTCTTTGTCTTTCATGACCTTGATATTTTTGATGAGTATAGGCCAGTTATTTTCGAGAATGTCTCTTAATTTGTTTTTGTCTGATGTTTCCTCATGATTAGATTGAGGTTATGTACTTTTGGCAGGAATCCCATGCATGCGATATTGTGTCCTTCTTGGTGCATCATATCAGAAGGCTCATGATATCAGTCTGTACCAATAACGGGGATGTTAATGTTGATCCCTTGAGTAAGGTGGAGTCTGCAAGTTTCTTCACGGTAAAATTACCAATTTCCCTTTTTAATTCATAGATGTTTTACAGGGGTGTGCAAAGTATTAATTCAACAGGGTTGAGTCACTCAGACTGCATAGTCTAAAGAAAAGATTGACCTTTGACCTGTTTCTGGGAAATAACTCCTAAACCTTTGGAATATCCTGCTTGATAAGTGTGTTTTTATATGCCTGAGGTCTTGGTCCACATTATGTCAGTTTGACCCGATAGTTCATGCTAACAGTATTACTTATACTGAATGCCTTTTTTTTTTTTAATATTTTATTACGTTTTAGGTGGAAGTTTGCCTATTAAATTTGTTTCCAACTTAACAGTCCTATACAAATCGTTCTGTGACATTGGTTACAATTTTCATATGTGTCACAATTCTCATTATTTCCATTCTGTTTGTTGTGTTCCCATTGATCTTGCTTCCCTGCCCCTTCTTGCCTTCTCATCTTTGCTTTTGGATAAATGTTGACCATTTGGTCTCATATTGTTGATTGATTAAGGTAGCGCACTACTCGCGAATAATATTGTTTATTTTTTAATCCAATATATTATTTGGCTAAAATGTGACCTCCAAGAGTGGCTTCAGTTCCAAGTTCAAAGGGTATATTAGGGCAATAGTCTCAGGAGTTCCTCTAATCTCTATCGGTCCAATAAGACTGGCCTTTTTTAGGAATTTGAAACTTGTTCTACATTTTTCTCCCATTTTATCCACCACCTTCTATTGTGTCCCTGGTCAGAACGATTGGTGTTGGTAGCTAGGCACCATCTAGTTCTTCTGGTCTCAGGCTAGAAGAAGCGGTGGTTCGCATAGGCTATTAGTCCTGTGGACTAGCTTCTTCTTTGAGTCTTTAGTTTCCTTCTTTCTCTTTTGCTCCAGATGAGTAGAGACCAATAGTTTTATCGTAGATGACCACTCGCAAGCTTTTAAGACTCCAGATGCTACTCACCAAACTAGAATGTAGAACACTGATCTGTCGTAGAGAAATAACTTTCACCAAAGCCTCCTGAAACAAAGAGATTTTTATTGTGACATATCAGAAAACAAAATGGGAAACTGGCTGCAAGCACTGGGGCTATTAACAGACCAAAAAGCACTTATAGCACTGTCTGTAAGTGCTTTTTATACAGTTTTGATAGGTGCTGATTCATTATGAGGAAATTATTTACAGACTATGACTGGTTAAAGTAAAGACAAGATCGTGATTAAGTGAACTTCTCTTGTTTTTCTTTTCTGACAATTTGGTCTCTTGAAGCAGGGGTCCTGGATCTGTCATATGGTGGTTGTTTTTTATTTGTTATGTGAGCTGCGTATGATATTGGGTAGATCTTTAACTCGCTTCCTGGGGTAAATTGTACTTAGTTTTTGAAATGCACATCCACTGTCCTTTTAACCTGCTAGAGCACTCAGTCTCGCTTCTTTGATGTAGTTTGTTATTGTTTTAAGCTTTTCAGATTCTGACATACAAGTTGGCCTTTCGTAGTTACGGCCTGCTGTTGTTAGGTTAACGCTTTATCAGATCAAATTGTTTAAATTCTTAAAACAAAACAAAAAAACCGAGCTCGTGAATCTTACCGCTTATGCTCTTCTGAGTCATACTGTGTGGACAGACCTATGACAATTAGCAATGAAATCATGTCTTTCTGAGCATTCTATTTGTATTCATTTACTCATTAATTTGAAAAAATATTCTTTGGATAACTAATTTATGTCAGAGACTCTACAAGGTCCTGGGAACACAACTGTGAACAAAACAGACAAAATCCTGGTCATTGTAAATCTTACCTTCTATTGAGTAGAAGACTAACAGCAGATAAAAATTACATATTATGCCCAAATACAAAGTATACAGCATGTTAGATTTTGATCAGTGCTTTGAGAAAAGTGAAGCAGGGAAAGAATAATAAGGAAAGTTGAGAGACAGTATTGCAATTTGAAATAAGGTGATCAAGACTGGCTTCAGTGCGGATGTGATTTCTGAGTTAAAGTGGGTGTGGAAGCAAGCATTGCAGATATATTGGGTAAAACCATATTTCTAAAGTAAACTGTATTCATGGTAAAATAGGCTAACTCCATTTTAGTTTCTGAAAAGTCTTCTTAGCAAGAATGATCTCGCTAAATAAGAAAATATTTCCCTCAGACCTAACCATCTTTAATAAAAAAGTTACACAATTTTTACTTAAAATTCTTATAATTGTTCTGTAGTTTACACTTAACATATGACTGCATATCTATATTGGAATAATATTGTATATTTAAGGTACTTCATGATATATAGTTAGACGATAGATGGGTAGATATATAGATAGGTAGGTAGGTAGATAGAAAGAAAACGAGTTACAAAATTACTTGTCTTGAATTGTATTTATCTTAGAATCAAAGCAAACTTGTCATAAACAAGACCTTTCAAATTTTTTCATAATAAACTCAACTTAAGAAATAACTATGTCACTAAGTTATAAAGAACAACTGATAATGAAATGTAATGTTTAAACAAAAGACTAACATATCTACAATATTAAAACTTTTGGTAGCACTTTAGTTACACTCAATATTAATCTTACTTGCTTTAAAAATTTTGTCTGCTATAGGGTCGCTGTAAGTTGGAATCAACTCAATGGCAACATGTTCGACTTTTTGTGTCTGTAGAGGGGATTGAGTTCTGCAGGTCTTCTATCTTTAAAGAGACTGTGAAATCCAAATTTTTTAAGAGAAGAAACTGCGATAAAAATGTTTACTGACTTCTCTGAAAAATAATGCCGATTTTGATACTGTACTTTCAAGTTAATAAATGTTATAACATGAAAAATAAAATATTTTTAAAATAACTTTATGTTAAATATGTCATCTGCCTTTTACTTAAGAAACATGTATTTAAGAAATGCCTTATGAAATAATTTTATCCATTACTGAATGTAAAATTAAATGTTGATGTGATAAATTACTTTTTGTTAGAAAACAAACAGTAACTGCATTTGTTTGTTTAAAAGTCCAGGTAAAAATAAAGCTTTTGAGTAATTAACTTTCCAAACTGTCTACATTTTGTCTAATTAAGATATTCTAGTTTAAACATCATATAAGGTTACGAATATTTAGAATAAATCAAAACCTATAAAAGTCACAGGCTAATAATCATATTCAACAAATTATGGATATTCTTAAGCTTTTAAAATATGAAATCATATAATTTATAGAAATCTAAAATGCTCACAGACAACTCTGCAGTCCCCAAAGTTTAAAAGACACAGATCTTGCTAAAACTATGTGGAGAAACAAAAAATAAAAAGAAAATAACAAACCAGATGCTGTTGAGTTAATTCCAGTTCATGATGACCAGAGCAGAACTTCACTACATAGGGTTTTATGATCGTGATCTTTCAAAAGTAGATTGCCAGGCCTTTCTTTCAAGGTGGCTCTGGATGGATTTGAACCACCAACCTTTCAGTTAGTATCTAAGCCCTTAACTGTTTGTGCCACTCATAGATTCTATTGTGGACAGCAATCCCATCATAATTCCCAGGTCATAACAGTTGCCTAATCATTAAGGCTCACATACCTTGATGTTGAAATATTCTTACACAAGGACCAGTAAACTTCTTCTAATTGCTAGGTAAGCTTAATAATGCTTCCAGACTCCTTGAGAATGTCAAATGCCTCTTCCCAATATCAGTACCTGCTGAGACAGCATGAAGTACTCCAGCAAGACAAGACCTCTACCCATCTCTTTTTGGGAAACTGAAATCTGACAGAGGGAACGTATGACCTTTCATTCTAGATAAAGCAATGGTTGAGTACAAACTATAAATCACTGAAGAGTTATTAATGATATATTGAAGAAGTTCAAGCCAAATTAACTCTTTAATATGGGATGGACTGAAAAATTACTCTCCCAGTTAAGTTTTCAGTTTAATGAGCTAAATTTTATATAGTTAAACTATTCTTTTTTACTCTGGTGACCTAATTATCTTCAGACGTTGTATTTTCCTATATACACATGTCAGACCTAAGGAACAATGAAATGAAAAGCCAAACCACTATTTTCAACAAATGAAAATCCAAAGGTAATACTATCATAAACCGATATTCTTAGAAATTTTAATGCTGTTGCTTCTTATTTAACAGCACTGTAAATATTAACATCACAGCGTCACTACTAACAATTAAACCATTAACTCTAGGTTTGAAAAAAACTCTTCCTCTTGCATATACTACAATGGACCCCTCTGTTATTGAATCCTATATAAAACTCTAGTACTGATAAAGCATTTTGATAGGAAAAAACAAAAATAACCTCCTCTAAATCTCATCTCCTATGGTTTAACTTATGAGTGTGAGGCTGCCCTCTTATCTAATGACAACCCCATCTGGGGTACCCTGAGAAATAACTGGGAACAAGGAAAATGACACTCAGATAGGCTATAACCAAAACCAAACCCATTGCCTTCAAGTTGATTCTGACTCAAAGAGTCCCTATAGGACAGAGTAGAATTGCCCTATAGGGTTTCCAAGGAGCAGCTGGTGGATTCGAACTGCCTACCTTTTGGTTAGCAGCCAAGCTCTTAACCACTCCATCACCAGGGCTCCAGAGAGGCTATACTTACCCAAATTTCTCTTTAAACTTTTAAACTATAAGAACTTCTGCTATTACCTATTCAATCCTATCGAGAAACTACATTGACTCAGTAGTAACTGGACATATGTTGTCCTTTCCTAGATTTGAAAGTTAACTCTGCTGTGAAATGCAATACTGAAAGTGTCACCTGATTTTAACACTCTATACTAAGAAGGTTGTTGATTCACTTGAAAAAGGAAAGCATACCAGGCATTAACAACAGAAACTAACAGCATGAGAATTTAATACTGGGATTAGGAATAAGCAAACTGGAGGAAAACATCCAGTTCATCTCTGTGTCTATTTAATAACTGATAAGTTTTTATTGTAACCAGTATGAGGGTCATTCAGGTACCAGTTGAAAGCCTTGCTTTAAGTAACCACATAAAATCTAATCAATTCTTATTATAAGCTAGCTTCTCAAGAACATAGTCTGTTTAAATAAATTCAAATACTTCTATCTTTATTGCTCGGGAAAATTGCATTGAAAGCAGTATAATTAACTGAATTTCTTAAGATTAAACCTTTCCATTCCAAACATGGCTCAGAGATCCACATACAGATGCCAGGAAGACAAATCCTTAAGGAACTAATAATTTTTTTTTATGTTGGTTTTATACTGTCTTTTCTCATTATAATCATTAAGTGTTACCCTAATATAAGTGCTCCTGCAGACCAGCAGACAAACCTGGACAAAACAAGAAGTTCTCCAGATGTTATTTTAAAGCAGAGAAAGTCAACAGCCTACTTTTTATATCTACATAAATGACTATTAACACCTATAAATGAACAGTTATTCATTTTACAGCACTTAAGGCTTTGTGTAGTAACTAATGGCCACTATGAAGTAATCTTTGTCTATTGCAGTACAAAAATAAGAGTCCCAAGATTTTTGGTGAATGATTAGATGTAGGAGGTGAAGGAAAGAAGAAAGAAATGCCAAAAATTATTTTCTGGATTCTAATGTGTATAAGATAATAAATGTAATTTCCACCAAATGAGACTGAGGGTAAAACCATGAGCCAGTCTGGGAGCAAGGAATGTAAACCCACCTTTAAAGATAATGAGTTTCAGGTGCTGTTGGCACATCCAAGTACAGGTGTCCAGACCACATTAGGCATTCATTTCTGAAGTTCAATGGAAAATTCTCAGCTAGAAATATATTTCCAAAAGTCTTTAGGGTGTGGATGGAAATTATAACTAGGAGAGTAAATGTCATCATTCAAATATAGTAGAGAGAAAAAGAGCAAAACTGAAAGTAAACTAAGAGTTTAGGTACTAGACAAAAGATGAAACAGAGTTTTTGGTTCCTACATTATCTGGAAAATATCCTAAATTTTCAGTACTATATCTGGAAAGAGTATGTAACCAGTTAGACATTAACCAAACCAAAAATCGAAACCCGTTGCCATCGAGTCGATTCAGACTCATAGTGACCCTATAGGAAAAAGTAGAACTGCCCCATAGGGTTTCCAAGGAGTGACTGGTGGATTCAAACTACTTACATTTTGGTTAGCAGCCAAGCTCTTAACCACTGTTCCACCAGGGTAGGAATAGGCTTACTAGCAGTGTGAGGGCATTGTTGGATATTAACAACTTTCATCAATGAGCAAGGCCCAAGGATGCCAGGAGTGTGCTGGACAGTCCCACACAATAAACAATTTGTCCTCCCAAAATTCCAATACATAACTATTTTGGGGTCCTTTTAAAGTAGACATCATTTGGAGCCATTCTTATTGGAAGGCAAATAGTTACATATTTGTTTTTCCGCCTCTCTCTCTTAAAGGAGAAAACTGAGGGAGGTTAACTCTTTATACTGAATTCTAATTAGCTGTGTGATTTCCAATGATAATTTTGTTTCCTGTAACAGATGAGGCTAGCCATAGGAACATGACTGTGTCAGATAAAACTTTTGTTCTTGTTTGGAATCACTCTGTGCTTCCTGCCACTCAGACAACCATGTCCTCAACAGGTCACGGCCATAACTTGCATGAGAGTCTGCCCCTACCACCCTTGCCACCACACTCAGCCAAATGTCATGTTCTTGAGTCTCATACCCTGAGCATATTCCTGACTTCAATGAACAATCATACTGCAGGGAGCGGGCTACCCTCCCCCAAAGCTCCTCACAGGGTTAGAAAATTAGCGTGATCAACCATAAGAGCAACCCAATGATACAAACCAGAAGTATGGAGCCATTAACTCTATTTATGGTAAACTTTGGTGGGGCAGGAGGAAACTCTTAGGTTGTTTATTGTTGACTCATGGCGACCCTATGTGTGATGATAAAAATGCTCCATAGAACATTCAAGGCTGTCACGTTTTGGACACAGATCACCAGCCCTTACTTACGAGGTGTCTCTAGGTGGGTTTGAACCAACAGTCTTTCTGTTAGTAGTCAAGTGCTTAACTATTCAAGCCACCCTGGGACTCCATTTGGGATAAACTTTGACTAATAGAAACCCTGGTGGCTCAGTGGTTAAGTAAGTGCTATGGCTGCTAACCAAGGGTCAGCAATTTAAATCCACCAGGTGCTCCTTGGAAACTCTATGGGGCAGTTCTACTCTGTCCTGTAGGGTCACTATGAGTTGGAATCGACTTGATGGCAATGGGTTTGGTTGGTGGTTTAATGGGAAATAGGAAATAGCCAGGCAGATAAATTTTACCACTTTTCTTGCTCCCATGCAGTATTCCAAGGCATGATTTCTGTGTTAAACTAGTCCAAAGATGTACCACAGATATCTCTCTGTAGGATATTATATGCAGTGTCCAGCACTGTTTCACATCTTTCTTTGCTTCACTTTCTTATTTTCTCACTTTTGTTTTTCTGAGTTTGCGTTTCCTTGATAAAGTGTCAGCACTTGCCTCAGGGTCTGTTTTCTAGAGGACATGGGCTAAAATAATGGGTCAACATCATCTATCTTTATCAAAGTTTTATCATTATCCTGTTGTGTATTTATATCCATTCTATGCCTTCCCTCTCTATTTCTCACCTTCTTACACACACACACACACACACACAAACACAAACACGTATATACACAAATATGCAAGCTACTCATTTCTGCATACGTATATTCATTTATAAAATAAGATGAAGGAATTTTATTTTCTGTGCAGATAGGTAAACAATTCCTTTTAAAGGGATATAAGCTTTTCTTTACAGAAAAAAAAAAAATACAAGTAAATGGGTATAAAAGCTGTGACTTCAAGAATCATCTGATAACAAAACTTAAGAGGAAGTGGATAAATACCGTGCACGATAGAGAGAAGATGAGAGAGAAGAGAAGAGATAAAAAGAGGAATGCATTAAGAAGTTGGAGAGAAGGAAACAGAGATTTGTTAGTTGACAGAAGATTGCACAATGAATGATACTTCCTTCACAGGCTTCTCTGTGACTTCAATTTTCTATGAATAATTCTGAATGCTTGGTGTGATTGTGTTTTCAACTGAATCAGATGAGAATGCTGAGTTCTGTACTTGAATAAATTTGGAATCAAACATAAAAATACAAGGATTAAAAAAAGTAGTTAGTCACTAGCTGACTTTGGGTGGCAGAGACGTGATCTGTGTAAGGAAGCTCGGGTGTAGTTCTCAGTCACTAGCTGACTTTGGGTGGCAGAGACG
>NW_004443949.1:16728916-16735112 GCF_000243295.1 Trichechus manatus latirostris | reverse complement strand
TCACTAGCTGACTTTGGGTGGCAGAGACGTGATCTGTGTGAGGAAGCTTGGGTGTAGTTCTCAGCTGCTTCTCAGATTATCTCACCACGTAACACTCACCCAAGGCCACCTCCTCACTCTGCCCGCTAAATGTGTACGGGTACGTGAAAATTCATATTACTCAGGTTATAAGATCTTAGAAATATAATTGAATGTTGGAAATACTTATGGAAATCTCTCTGAGGTTTATATTTTACTTGTGTAAGAAATTTGTTTTAAGATTTAAATTATTTGACAAAAACATAACTCTGGAGGCGGATTGTCTACAGTTAAATCCAAGCACCAACTGTGTGAGTCTGTCAGACTATTTAAGTTCTTTGTGCCTCAATTTCTTCCTCTGTAAGATAGGGATGGTAATGCTTCTTACCTCACAGGATTGTTATGAGGTATAAAAATATTATTCACATTGGACTGTGTTCTTAAAACTGGTTTGAACATGTGAAAGAAAGAAGAAAGGAAGAAAGGAATTAAGAGAAAGAGAGACCTAGGAGGTGGATGGGGGAGAGAAAGAAGAGTGAAGAAAAGAATAAAGGGAGGGAGGGACCTGGGAGAGAAGGAGAAAAAGCAGTAAGGTAAATTGAGAATGTAGTGTTCGGGCACTGGTAGAACTGAACTCTGGGATCATTTCACTCCTGGCTATGGCCCACAACTTCAAGTTTATCTGATCTGTAATTACTATATATGCTTAATCTATTTTCAGCTAAATTTCTGTAACTTCCTATTTACCAAAACCACACTATGTAACATAAAAGTAAGGGATGAGGAAGTTTTTGTAAAAGAAGTTTTCTCAAGATGAATGCCACTTTGTTTAAAAATTCTTGATATTAGTGAACTACCCAGGAGCTCTTTAGCGGAAGTAACACAGGAGATGTCCTGTAGCCACTGTGTCTACATGAAACTATTTCTAACATGTTTATTTTTGACTGAACTTCAAACTTTTAAAATTTAGATTATATGAAAATCTTCCCAATGTAGGACTTGTCTGATTTCATTCGTTCCTTATCACAGCTAAGGAGAAGTTAGATTGCAGTGGGGTTATCCTAAAGATTTTTTTTTTTTTTTTTAGTGAGATCATATCTGACCTCCCTGGAGTGTTTACAAACCCAGATGGCCCTCTTAGAGGGAGATCAGAGCCCACATAAACTGTTTATTCTTATTTTACAGAAAATCTTAAAGCACAGTGTTTTTGTTGTTGGGTTCCATTGACTCAATTCTGACTCATAGTGACCCCATATGATGGAGTAGAACTGCCCCATAAGGTTTTTTTAGACGCAATCTTTAGGGAAGCAAATCATCAGGTCTTTGTCCCATGGAGTCACTGGGTGGGTTCGAACCATCAACCTTTTGGTAGGCAGCTGAGCAGTTAACCATTGTGCCACCAGGTCTCCTTCAAAGTACAGAGAAGCAGTTCAAACTCATAATATGACTCAAAATGTTAGCATTTATTTTTGTATACTTAATATGATTCAGGTCTATGCTAAAAACTTAATATGCTTTATTTCATTTAATGCTCATAATAACCTGTGATTTAGCCTAGTTTCCACTCACTTTTATAGTTGAGGACATATGCTTACTGAGAATACGAGACATCTCTAAGCCACATGAGTAGTCAGTGCCTACTGGAAGTCCAGCTGCATGATGTCTGGTGGTAAACTTCATGCTCTTAAGTACAAACTGGGTTATTAGGGACCTTCAAATAACTACTGAGAAAGATGGTAACTGTAATGTTTCATTAGTGGGGACTTTCTTCTTCCACATGTTTCCTGGGAAATGCTGAAAATCTATAGCCATATGCAAATAAATTATTTGAATGAAGATATGTAACATATAAAACATATATACATTCCACTTACGATCAGCAATGTAAATTCAATATAACAGGTATGGTCAAAATGTGCTCCTTTTTAATCATATTTACTCAACATACAAGATCAAAAAATAGTTTAAAACTTAGTTTTAGAAATTGTCACTGTAAATGAATAAAAAGAAAGATTTGGTAGAGCAGCATTTTTTATCTGGTAAATGGAATATTAAAAAGAAAAGATGATAGCAGTTTTGAATGTGAATCTCATGAGATTTCCTTGGTGCTGTCAATGCTATGCATACACCTTATCTGAGTATTTCTTTGTCAGACAAATAGAGATACACATCACAGCAAGGGAACTTCTCTTTCAATGTGGTGATTATGAAGTTTCTTTTATGGTATTGGTAATGATCCAGAGCCAATTATGACTTTGACAGCATTTCTCAGCAGTCAGCAACTTTGTACTAAATCGAAGTTAAAGGTTTTTTTTTTTTTTGGTCTTCATGAGGTCTTCTAATTTGATTGAGGACACATAACAACTGCATTGTTTCCACTGTCAATTTCTTTAGTTAAACTGCAAACTCCCTGCATGATTAGAGAGGGTGAAAGGGCCACAGGTTAGTATTTTCAGTTTGCTCATCATGTCTACTAAAATGAGCGTTATTACTATATTACAGTTTCATTTTTTCGTTGCCTTTTTTTTTTTTTTTTTTGGCATCACTGTAAAAATAGAGAGGAAGCTCGATTGCATGCACTTGATTTAAAATATGCCCTGATGAGTCATGCTTGGTCAAATCCACTGGAGACAATTCAGGCCCAGAGTAGATTTAGTTGTTGGTGTATCAAAGGATGCTGCTTCTTGTAACGATTTACATTTTAATTTGCACATGCGCTGTATTTTTTAAAAACTACAGTTATGAAAAATTACATATTTCTAATAAGCTAAGGAAAATACCTGAAAATTCTGCACAAACAAGGAATCTTGTCAATAACAACTAAAATTTCAAGCATCAGTACATTATAAGCAAGTATGCTAGGCACCAGCAATGCTCATAGATGAAAGATACAGCCTCCGCCTCAAGAAGCTCATAGCTTGGCTATCAGATAACAGGGGAAAGACCACTAAGACTGAAAGTGAGGATGTCATAAACATCAGAAGATCATTAAATTCAACCAGTACCAAAAGAATTTGGAGAAGGAAGAACTCACAGTTGACTATAGTATAAGGCTGGTTCATGGAGGTGATAAATGTGAACTTGTCATTTAGGGAAGGGAAGGGTAATCATAGAGGTTAAGGGTTTAAGAGTTTTACAGCCTGGGAGAACACTTAGGAAAAGTTGGGGAGGAGGGGAGTAGGAAAATGTTTAAAATGTGTGGACTGAGTAAGGACTTGCCTGTGAGTGCTGGGCTCAAATAGCCAATGTTGTGGGGAGCCTTGACATTTAAGCTTAGGAGTATAGATCCATTTTTTTTTTTATATAAAGGAAAAATAACATGCTAATATTTTTATCATAAATGTCATATGCCAAAATCTACCGGGTATATTTTATAAATTTAATGTCTAGTTGTAAACAAATGCATTGTTTCTTCTAATACTCACTCTAATGCTAATTTTTATTCCAGTGTCTTCATATACATCTCCTCTTATATTTTCCTGTAATTATGATATGAAATATCTTCTCTTATTCCCAATTTTCTTCTTATAGATAGATAAAAGTATCCGAATTATTCATCATGTCTCTGGTAAAATCATGCCAAGAATTTGCTTACTGAAACATATAATTTTTCAATAAATAACTTCCCTTTTATTTCTCTGTTATGATAAAATTAGGCTTTAATTTTTTAATTATACAAGTAGGTATATTATATAAGAAATTCATTTCAGAATGTAAGACTCTGTTATAAAGGAACACTGAATCTGACAGGGTTGAGAATCTGTGCCTTAGATTAACAATGCTAAAATTTCAACAAAGAAATTGTTATACTTCCTTTACCTTACTTTTTCTCCAAGCTATTATCCCAACTCTATTTTTTGTTACTAGAAATTATAGCACACACAAGGTATCTTCACTTTGTAAACTCTAGTTTTTGTAATTAGATTCTCTCGTGTTGTTCTACGGATAGTACTCTTTCACATTTTATCAAATATTACCTAAATGTCAAATCTAATGGTCTCTTCTGAGTCATCATTTTTTTTCACACATTTTTGAGATATTTGACACCACAGACTATGTTTTTATCACCAAATTATTTTTTCTTAGGTTGCCTTACAGAATACTCTTCTTGCATTTCTTACAAGTAGAAGTCTAATTTTAAATCCTCATTACTGACTCTTACCCTAAAGTGTATTAATCACCAAAATCTGTATTTTGCTTTTTTTTCTTATTCTGCACAGTGTTTAATGAGATTATTTCTTTTTTATAACTTCAACTACTTCAAGAACCTATATTTAATAATTAGCAACAGAAAAATGGCACTCTAGGCAGAAGCACCACGCCGTCCCTCCACAGCAAAGATCCGAGAAACTAAGCTGAACAGAGAATACAACAATCCTGAAACCCTCAAACATCAAATGAAGGGATAAAGAACTCAGCCAAGCACCAAATGGAGTGAGAAAACTGACCGAGAATGGAGAGCAAGGAGAGATTCATGCAGAGGTCCCCTACCAGCTAATGCAGCGCGGATCCTCCATCTTGGACTTCTATTGGAGACCAGCAAACGGGGTATGAGAAAGCAGCCTCACAGAGCATCCAGCGGGAGACAAAACAACCAGTAATTTGCGATGTACACTTTCCTACTGCCCACACTGCTTCACCCCGACTTGGCCTCCTCTGCTTCCCGTGGCCACAATCTCTTGACCGGGAAACACCAGATGCTTGGATTCCATACACCCGAACGGGTGGCTCTCAGAGTGCCATTCGTTGGCTGCTGGTGTTGCTTTTCTCTGCTTCTTTTGATTTCTTCCTTGCCTCTTGCCACCTCCCCCTCCTTTCGCTCTAGTACCTAGCTCCGTGCGCCATCTTTTCTTCTTCCTGAGGGGCTGCAGAGCTCCGATAATTTGTGACATATGCTTTCCCATTCCCTACACTTCTTCACCCACACTCGGTCCACTCTGCTTCCCGCGGACACAGTCTCTTGTCCAGAAACACCAGCCTGCACTAGCTGGCTCTCTGAGTGCCATTTGTTGGCTGCTAGAGTTGCTTTTTTTTTTTTCTGCTTCTTTTGATTTCTTCTTTGCCTCTCACCACCTCCCCCTCCTTTTCCTCGAGTACCTGGCTCTGTGCACCATCTTTGCTCCTTCCTGAGGGTCTGCGGTGCTCAGTTCGAGTGTGGAGCTGCTTCCCGCTCTGGGCTGCCGTGCTGGTGGGATCTCGGGTATTTTGTTCGTTTGTTTGTTTTGAATAGTTTCTTTCTTTTCTTTTCCTTTTCTTGAGTTGGGAGCCATTTCTGGCCAGGTGGAGCTGCGTGGCAAGGAGACTCCCCCTCGGCTTGCACAAACGTGCAGAGGGATCCCTGAGGGCATTTCTTTTTTCGTTGGTTTTTTCTTTCTGTTTTTTGGGGGCCTTTCTTATTCCTTTTTTTTTTTTAATTTGATTTGTTTTCTTTTCCCTCTTTTTCCCTTTTTGTCTTTCTTCATTGCTCAGTTACTCATCTCTCTATATCTTCCTTCTCTTTCTGTTCCCTGAATACCTGGTGTTGTATACCCCTACACCTTCTAGCCAGGCTGTACTGCAAAACCTGAGAGCAACTTCCCCAGACCTCATAGCTGCACTGGTGAGATCCCTGGGAACTTTGTAGTTCTTCAACCTTTCCAAATTTATTTATTCATTCTTTTCTTTTCATCTTCTTCCCCTTTCTGATTTTCTCCATTTCATAGTCTCTCATCTCTCCACTCCAACAGCAAGCTCCCCTAGCATTCTCTTTTGTTTGTTTGTATGGTTTTGGCTCCTGTTCCTCTCTCCTCTCTCCCATATCCATCTTAGCTCCACACATAACAATCCCCCCGCTGCATCCTGCCTAGCTGCACCATGTACTTGACATCACACCACCAAGCAGCAGAGGCACGGCCTACTGCAACCTGCCCTGCACTGATTACTGACCCGCTCTGGTGGCTGTAGTAAGTACCATAAACAACCCATCCCAGTAACTCCTCTTCAGCTAAACCTGCCCTGCTGTACCATATCTGAGTGACTATCCTGCCAATTGGAGAAGGAGGTGAAAAGTACTGCACCTACAGACGAGCAAACAACAAAGAACAAACAGTCCGCCTGCTCGGATATAGTCAAATTTAAAAAAAAAAAGGGCAAAACAAACAAATCTACAGTCAATAAACAAGAAAAATAACTACTGAAT
>NW_004443949.1:16727684-16728784 GCF_000243295.1 Trichechus manatus latirostris | reverse complement strand
ATGAGGAAAAAATAGACAAATTCATGGAAAATACAGACAAAAAATAGGAAGAATTCAGGAAAATAATGCAGGAACAAAATGCCAAAATAAATTCGCAACTAGAAATTATACAAAGACAACAATTAGAAATCCAAAAGATAAACAACAAAATTTCAGAAATGGACAGTGTCATAGAAGGGCTGAGAAGCAGATGTGAAAAGGTGGAAGACAGGATCAGTGAAATTGAGGACAGATACTTGGATGCAACTCTGTTTGAGGAGAACTCAGAAAAAAGAGCAAAGAAAAATGAAAAGACCTTGAGACTTATGTGGGACACAATCAAAAGCAAAAATTTATGAGTGATTGGAATTCCAGAACAGGGAGAGAAAACAGAAAACACAGAGAGGATCATTGAAGAACTGCTGACAGAAAATTTCCCCAATATCACAAAAGATGAAAACCTGGCCATCCAAGAAACTCAACGAACCCCATATAGGAGAGACCCCAAAAGAAAATCACCATGGCATATCATAATCACACTCACTAAAACCAAAGACAAACAAAGAATCCTGAGAGCAGCTCGTGAAAAACAAGAAGTCACATACAGAGGAGAAACAATAACACAAAGTGCAGATTATTTGGCAGAAACCATGCAGGCAAGAAGGCAGTGGGATGACATATATAAAATTTTGAAATAAAAAATTTGCCAGCAAGAATAATATATCTTGCAAAACTCTTGTTCAAATTAGATGTTGAAATTAGGTCATTTCCACATAAACAGAAATTAAGGGAATATGTAAAAGTCAAACGAAACTTACAAGGGAGTTCTTCAATCTGACGACAAACAACTTCAGCTCACAGGCCGAATCTAGGACGCAGGATCGTACAAGCCAGATACCAATCAAGGAAATGAACTCTTGAGGACTAACCAAAACCAAAAGAAAATACAACAGGGAATCAGAGCACGTAATCAGTAAATGACCACAACATCAAAACAATAAAAGAGGGAATAAAGGGCATAGGTATAGAACTTTCTAATGGAGAGGAAGGCAAGGCGATACCAAGTAATGGTAGACTGCTTCAAACTTAGAAAGATAAGGGTAAAATTCATGGTAACCACA
>NW_004443949.1:16708366-16722913 GCF_000243295.1 Trichechus manatus latirostris | reverse complement strand
GGATATGTTGTGGGGTTGTTAACCAATGTCATAAAACAACATGTGTACTACTGTTTCATGAGAAACTATTTGTTCTGTAAGCCTTCACCTGAAGTACAATTAAAAAATAATAATAATTAGCAACATTGTTTCTTAAATTCCTTGATATATTCTCAAAAGCACATTACCAAGGATCATATGTCATTATCTTTATATCATTATAAACTTTGCTCAGTAAATACTTGTTGAATAAAAAAAAAATAATATTTCGGGAACTAGGAGAAAATAATTTTACAAATCAGGTGATATGATGATTACCTTTAACAAAACAAGTGAGTTGAATTTTAGAAATTGAAAACTGTATATTCAAAGCCTTAAATATAAAATCTTAATGAAGAGATTTTTAGGACATAGTCTATAAAAATTACTGTAAGTCTCACAATATTCTGTTTATCCTCACTTTTAACTACAGTGTCTTCTGTATAACAATTCATATTACTTGAGTTCCAATAAATATTATCCTTCTTCCCTAACTAAGGGAGGCCAAGCTTTTCGTTCAAACTAACTTACTTCAAACACAGAAAGAAGGAAATGATATTCTTGGAAACATGAGTGATCAAAGAACCCTTTACATGCTTTTACTCACGCTGTTGTTATTGTTGTTGTTAGGTATGGTTGAGTCTATTCTGACTCATAGCGACCACATATGACAGAGTAGAACTACCCCATAGGGTTATACTTCCCTGTATTAGACAACCACTTACATTGAAAACGGTGACAGTCAGAAAGAAAAAGAACCCACAGCTCTTATTCCTTTCACTCCTTCCTAACTTAGCAGTAAACTGAAGGTAAATAGAATTGGCAGAATGTGTGAATCAAGAAGTGAAATAAAAACAGTTGAATTAGTTTTGTGTAGCATTTCCACAGATCTGGTTAGAACCAAATGCACGTACCTGTGCGAAGTAGGAAATACAAGTTGTATATTTTTGCATTTAAACATTGCATTGCACAATATAAAGATGAATGGCAATATTATACTGAAAAATAAAATTTTGTTTTTTCTTAGAACAACATTAAGAGAGTGATGACAGAAAAACGGAGAAATATTATATTGAAGGCTCTTTACAGAAATTTTTCCCCACCCTATAAAAAAGATGGCCCTCAAATTATGTGGTTGACTCTGCACAGAGGAACAGAGGAAGGTGCATATTTCTTAAGTGCACTTGGCTGCTAAGAGTAAAACAAAAGAAAAAGGCAACTATAGATGAACTGTTTCTACCTCCAAACTCACTAGTTAAATTAAGTCACTCTTAGTCTCAGGATTACGTTGACTTGGTGTTGGAGAGAGAACAGAGGCTTACACTTAAAAAACTGTCTCCTCATGATAAGAAACATCAGAAGTGAAAAAGAAGCATTGCCACTTGATATTACTGAATTTTTTTTCTCATAACCCATTGGGTATAACCACTAAGTCTTTAGTAAATGAGGGGCGTGGTATCCCTCAGTGGGGGCCATCATTATTCTATAATGGCCAGTCCTGCTTCAACAGTTCTTGTAAGTCCTCCTTGGAGAAGATTTAGAATATAATTTGTCTGCTCTAATCTCTGAAATGAGTCATAGCAGTGTATTCAGTTAATCAACTCAATGGTAACATTGTATCCAGGGCTGAAAATGCACTCATTATTTCATTTTCATTCCCAAATAATGTCCTCTAAATTGTACAACAGAACTTATTAGTGGTTGAAATCATTAAAAAAATTCAAATGATAAAATGCATAGAGATATAATAATAATAAAACTCTAGCAACACAGAAATGATTCAAATTTAAATTTACACCCTGTTCCACTATCAAATTACCACTGAGACATTAAAGTGCAAAGATTCAATTTCTTTGTGAGCAAAGTCCCAATGCATTGACATCTAAAGAGTCTGAAGTCCTAAATCAATTACCTTGACCTTTTGAATTAAAAGTCTCAATAAATTAATGTCCTCCCCAATATCTTATTCTACCCAATACCCAGAGGATATTCATCCCTGATAAGGGGCTTTGCTTTTCAGGAGTTGAAGATTGGACTCTGTCATTGGGATGTATAATTTCTTCAGTTCTTGAAAATTTCTATTGCTTCCATGACAAATATCTTCAGAGTTTAACTTAAAAAAATAAACTTTTTTTATATTCAAGAATAATAAACACACCACAAAGAACATGAATTATGAGTGTACAATTCAATGAATTTTGAAAAAATAAAAACACTCATGTGGCTACCATCTATATGAAGAAACAGGACACCAACAGCACCGAATACCTCCCTTCCCATGTCCTGTCTCAGTCATTACCACTTTCTCCTCCCTAAAGATAATTATTCTCTTGACTTCAATCATCACAGAGTATTTTTGCTTTAAGGTTGTTAGATTATTTAAGGTTCTTGATAGTATCTTTTGCGTTTGGCTTAAAAAAAGTCTGTGAAGATTTATCCACACTGAACATGTAGCACAATTGCTATATGATATTCCATGTATAAATACAACACAATTTATGTTGTTTGTATTTGCAAATATACATATTTGCATTTCTACAGAGTGTATTTTGCAAGACCAATGACTTCTTCATTGCAAATACCTTTTTTTCAACAACATAAACAGTGACTATACACATGGGCCTTGCCAGACGGAATACACAGGAATCAAATCGACTACATATGTGGAAAGAGACAATGGAAAAGATCAATATCATCATTCAGAATGAGGCCAGGGGCCAACTGCAGAACAGACAGACCATCAATTGCTCATATGCAAGTTCAAGTTGAAGCTGAAGAAAATTAGAACAAGTCCACAAGGGCCAAAGTATGACCTTGAGTATATCCCACCTGCATTTAGAGAGCAACTCAAGATTAGATTTTGATGCACTGAACACTAATGACTGAAGACCAGATGAGTTCTAGAATGACATCAAGGATCTCATACATGAAGAAAGCAAGAGGTCATTAAAAAGACAAGAAAGAAAGAAAAGACAAAAACGAATGTCAAAAGAGACTCTGCAACTGGCTTTTGAATGTAGCATAGCTAAAGTGAAAGGAAGAAGTGATGAAGTAAAAGAGATGAACAGAAGATTTCAAAGGGCAGCTTGAGAAAACAAAGTAAAGTATTATAATGACATGTGCAAACACCTGGAGTTAGAAAGTCGAAAGGGAAGAAGCTGAAAGAACTGAAGAAAAAATTCAAGCCTGAAGTTGCAATATTGAAGGATTCTTGGGGATAATATTAAATGACACAGGAAGCATCAAAAGAAGATGAAAGAAATACATAGAGTCACTATACCAAAAAACTCTGTCGACATTCAACCATTTCAAGAGGTACCATATGATTAGGAACCAAAGGTACTGAAGAAGGAAGACGTCAAAGCTGCACTGAAGGCATCAGCGAAAAACAAGGCTACAGGAATGGACAGAAATACCAACTGAGATGTTTCAACAAATGAATGTGGCACTGGAAGTGCCCACTCGTCTATGCCAAGAAATTTGGAAGAAGGGTACCTAGCCACCTGACTGGAAGAGATCCGTATTTATGCCTATGCCGAAGAAAGGTGATCCAACCAAATGTGGAAATTTATTAAACAATATTATTAATATCACATGCAAGTAAAATTTTGCTGAAGATCATTCAAAAGCAGTTGCAGCAGTATATTGACAGGGAACTGCTAGAAATTCAAGCCAGATTCAGAAGAGGATGCAGACATCAGATGGATCCTGGCTGAAAGCAGAGAATACCAGAAAGGTGTTTATCTGTGTTTTATTGACAATGCAAAGACATTCGACTGTGTGGATCATAATAAATTATGGACACCACTGAGAATGTGAATTGTGTTAATTGTGTTAAAATGTGTTAATTGTGTTCATGAGGAACCTGTACATAGACCAAGAGGCAGTCCTTCGAACAGAACAGGGGGATACTATGTGGTTTAAAGTCAGGAAAGGTGTGCATCAGAGTTGCACCCTTTCACCATACTTACTCAATTATATGCTGAGCAAATAATCCAAGAAGCTGGACTATATGGAGAAGAACAGGGCGTCAGGATTAGAGGGAGACTCATTAACAACCTGCCTTATGCAGATGACACAATCTTGCTTGCTAAAAGTGAAGAGGACTTGAAGCACTTACTGATGACGATCAAAGACCACAGTCTTCAATATGATGACACCTCAACATAAAGAAAACAAAATTCCTCACAACTGGACCAGTAAGCAACATCATGATATACAGAGAAAAGATTGAATTTGTCAAGGATTTCATTTACTTGGATCCATAATCAACAACCATGGAAGCAGCAGCCAAGAAATCAAAGGACACATTGCATTGGGCAAATCTGCTGCAAAAGACCTCTTTAAAGTGTTGAAGAGCAAAGATGTCACCTTGAAGACTAAAGTGTGCCTGACCCAAGCCATGGTGTTTTCAGTTGTCTCATATGCATGTGAAAGCTGGACAATGAATAAGCAAGGCTGAAGAAGAACTGATGCCTTCGAATTGTCGTGTTGGTGAAGAATATTGAATATACCATAGACTGCTAGAAGAGTGAACAAATCTGTCTTGGAAGAAGTACATCCAGAATGCTCCTGAGAAGCAAGGATGGCAAGACTATGTCTCACATACTTTGGACAGGTTATCAGGAGGGATCAGTCCCTGGAGAATGACATCATGCTTGGTAACGTGGAGGGTCAGCAAACAAGAGGAAGACCCTCATCCAGATGGATTGTCGAGTGGTTGCAACAACTGGCTCAAGCATAACAATGATTGTGAGGATGGTGCAGAACCAGGCAGTGTTTATTTCTGTTGTACGTAGGGTCGCTATGAGTCAGACCCGCCACAACGGCACTTAACAACAACAACATAGAGTGTATACCTACTGAAACTGACATTACTGGTCAAAGTTATCCATTGCTTCACATTTAGTAACATTGTCAAACATTTCCCAGCACTTCTGTACAGGGTTACCTTCTTCTGCCAGCGATGTGTGAAAAATCCTTTGCTTCACAACCTCATCAACAATTGGGATTGTTGGGCTTTTTAATGCTAACAGTTCTGGGGTCTGGTGGTGGCATCACACTGTAGGTTTTATTTTATTTCTCTGTTGACTAATCAATGTGAGACGCTCAGGCTTTATACTAGGCACTAGGTTTTTAGGTAAGAAGTACGAGTTCTGTTAATAAAGAAGTGGATAGTGGATAAAGGGTAAACAGCTAATGTTATCAGCCAGTCTCCAAATGTTTTAAAAGATGATATTGGTAGACTCTGTTTTCCTCACCTGAATTCTTTCCTCCACTATGTCTGCTTATTAACATCTCTGTAATCTTCCACCCTCTACTCATGTCCTTGCTTTCTGAACATCTGTATTAAGTATGATTGAAGGTCACACTGAACATCTGCCACCCTGGATCTACCTGAAGCTACCTGGATCTGCTAACAACCTTGAGAATGAATGCTTTCTTGAGGCTGTGGCAGCTCAGTACATATGCATAGGCTGCCATGGTCTATGTGGGTAGCACTTTTAATTAATCGCTGAGAAACACTTGATCAGTGTTTCATTTGCCAGGCACAATACAACCAGATCGTGCTGGCTTTAGTCATCTGCTAAAGCTTGCACATCCACATTGCTTTGTTGAACGCTTCTTGTTTTTTGCTTTAGGCATAAAAAACACTTAACAAGTCACTTAACCTCTGAGCACTGCTGTCTCTGTGGAAACATACTTTCCTGTAGATGAAGCCACTATGAGTTGTAGTAGTCCACTGATGCTCAGAATTCTAAGAAACATCATTAAGGTTAAAATCTCCCAGCTTGGGAGCATGAGGACTCTCAGTACACGGAAGGATAGCTTCAAATTAACTTGTTTTTTCCTTGTAGACATTTATTCCAGAATTTAAGAATTATGTTATATAATCCATCATTCTGGCAACATTCTACCAAATGTCCTGAAGATCAAACATTTGTGGCCTAATGTAAACCCCGGTGGCATAGTTGTTAAGAGCTATGACTGCTAACCAAAAGGTCAGCAGTTTGAATCCACCAGGTGCTCCTTGGAAACACTATAGGGCAGTTCTACCCTGTCTTATAGGGTGGCTATGAGTCGGAATCGACTCGGTGGCAATGAGTTTGGTTTTTTTGGGTAAACAACAATCTAAACCTTGTTGTTATTTATTTAAATGTATGTATATATAGAGTTGTTGTGAGTTGGAATCCACTTGCCAGCAACGGATTTGGTTTGGTTTTTATGTATTTATAAGGGAGCCCTGGTGGTGTCATGGTAGAGCTCTCGACTGCTAACTGCAAGGTGTGGGGTGTGATGCCACTAGTCACCCTGCAGGAGAAATATGTGACAATCTGCTTCCATATTGATTGCAGCCTTGGAGACACTATGGGGCATTTTTACTCTGCCCTATAGGGTCACTATTAGTCAGAATCAACTTGGGGGCACACACACACACACACACACGCACACACAATGTATTTATAAATTACTCCAAAATGAGAATTCATTACAGTTTCTGGGTGGTGCAAATAGTTAACACATTTGCTGCTAACCGAAATGTTGGAGGTTCAAGTCTACCTAGGATCACATCAGAAGAAAGGTCTGGTGATCTACTTCCAAAAAATCAGCCATCAAAAACCCTATGGAGCACAGTCCTACTCTGTTATGCTTGGGGTGAAGCTTTATTTTCAGCCTCAGATAGCGGGATCATTCCAATCTTCCAGAGTGATATTCAAAATATGAGAACAGACACCAGATATGACAGTGAAACGGGTCTCTAGAAGATCCTTGTAACTCCAGGAATCACTGGATTCATTGCTAAATCATGGAGGAGATTCAGGATTCCGATAGAAAAGGCCCAAGGAAGCTGAGTCAGGAGACTATGGGGATACACAGGAAGCTCTGCTCGGCAGGTGCTTTTCAGCCAGCATTGCCATACACTCTTTCACTGTTCTATTCAATGTGTAGGAATTGAATATCATTCTTGCCTCTAACATACTTCAACTCATCCAATTCCACAGTTTAGGGCTTTTTACGGGTAACATTAGGTATCAATTTCCACATGAGTTTTGCCTCTTTTAGTAGAAATGTCAGAATTTTCCATTTGTATTTGTCATGATGGGCTAGAGTTTGCCGTAGGGATAACCTCAAACTTCAGTGTTTTAGAACAATGTATTCATGCTTCATTTTTATCATGGCCAACAGGGTTTGTCACCTAGGGTCACAGTCTGATTTGGCCTTTAACATCAAGAACATCACAAGTCCCTGTGGTGAAAGAAAGAAGCATGGTGAATACAGCAACGACACTTACAGTCATCTTTAATTCATTCAATTCTTATTTTATTAGCCAAAGTAAATCACATGGACATATCTAAATCCAACAGAAACATTTACTACCAAAATAATGCGAAATTGTCAAAGGAATCGTAATCCTCTTCTCTGCAATCCAAACACAGAAAAGAGAGAGTGTGGCTTTCTTTCCTTATCACTCAAGCAAATGTCCTTGAATTGACCACAGCTGGACCTCCCTAGAATGACTTGGGTCAGGCCTCATCCCTTCAAGTGGATTCTTGACTTTAGAGTGGATGAGAGTGGTACTCTGCAGTGAGCCAAGCATGAAAAATGAAAGTAAGTTCATGCAGAGCTCTAGCTCTCAACAAATAATTGACGTTTAACTCAGTGATGTTTTCATAAGCTTCATTACTTACATAGTAATTGGAACAGAGAGGAAAAGGTAAAGCTCCATCTTGGATAGGTTCCCCCTGAAAGATCCTCATCCCTGGGTGAATTGACAAAGAAAAGTCTTCTACACCCTCATAGTCCTTTGATATGTCATAAGTGAAGAAAACAAGGGAACTAAGGGATGTAAGATTTATATAGTATGAAGGAGCAGTGGGGTCTATGTGCTGGAAAAGGGTAAGGGAAGAAGAGGGACATGTCCTTTGATGCAATCTGGGTACCTGATGATTTTGTGATCAACCTTGATATTAAATGTATAGTAAATAGATTTATAATATAAGTTAAAATATTTTCAGTTAATATATTAATTATTAGGAGCCCTGGTGACACAGTGGCTAAGTGCTCAGCTGCTAATGGAAATGTTGGCGGTTCGAACTCACCAGTGGCTCTGCAGGGGAAAGATATGGCAGTTGGCTTCTGTAGAGATTACAGCCTTAGAAACATTGTGAGACAGTTTTACTCTGTCTATAGCATCACTATAAGTCAGAGTCAACTCGACAGCAATAGGTTATGCATGTATATCTAACTTTTTTCTAAGAGGAAGTTATGACTAAGTCCAGAAAGTCTTCCTGCAATCTTATCCTGTGTGAATTATGCTTAGGTTGAATTCTTCAAAATATCTGAAATGTGGGTTCCAACCTTATTTAGTTTCCTATAGCTGCACAAGATTTAATTATCTTTTATTTATTCTAATTTTATGAAAATTTCAGTGTAAACCTTGGATGGGAATAGTAAAGTACATAGCTTGGTTTCTGGCAAGCAAAAATGGGAGAACTCCAGCAAAAGCAAAAGAAAAAAACAACCACAAGATAAGAAATTGCAAATTCAGAAAATCATGGCACACATGCCAAATATGTTCAATAAACCAAATTAACTATGGTTTAGTGTACAAGTCTGAGAACAAATCATGGAAATCCTTGAATGGAAGGTTAAGGAATTTGGATTTAGCCTCGTAGAGATGAGGGAGGGTAGAAATTTTGGAGTAGAACACTGACATGAAAAGAACAGTTTTAGGCGGAAAAGGCTGGCAGCTAACGTTGTTTGGGAAGATGAGTTAACACTGGGAATACATTTTGGAGCTTGTAAAATTGTCCATTTAAGATAAATTGGATTCCCAAACTAAATTAATGAGAATACCCACCCACTGCCCTTGAGTTTATTCCAACTCATAGCAAACTTATAGGACAGATTAAAAATGCCCCCTGGGGTTTCCCAGGAGAGGCTGGTGGATTCAAACTGCCAGTCTTTTGGTTAGCAGCTAAACTCTTAACCATTACACCACCAGGGCTCCAAACTAATAACAATAGGAATGAAAAATCAAGGAAAGTATTGGAGAAACAAAGAAAATCAACACCTCAGAGGTGAAGTTTGGGTGAGTGGAATTAGTCAAATCTTTAACAGATTTTAAACCAAAATGATTGGGAGTATGATGGGAGTTCGTTGCAAGATCCTCTTGTTCGCTATGGCGAACGGGATTCTCTATGACCTAATAGGAAGTAAATCAGGAAGAAGTAAACTGTACCTTACTAGAGAGACAACTGCTATTTAGAAAGTAATAAGGTATGTCTGACACACACTGGGATGAAAGCAAAAACCTTTCTTAATATCCAGCAGTCATTTCAAAATCTGAGCTATGACCTATTGTAGTATTTAAGAATACATATGTTACATCAGAGAATTGAATCCTATAGTCGTAGCTTACTACCTGTTGTGTGAAAATTACTTAACTTTCTGACACTCATTTTTCCATCTTTTTACAGGAAAGGTAGAGATTAACTTGTTTGCAAAACAACTCTTGAGATGTCAGATTCCATTATTAATATACAATAGGCTTATCCTAAAGATTAAACAGATAAAAATGCCTTTCAGGTATTTAACAAAGTGCATGTTACACCTGGTAAGAACTCAATTCATGATAATAATATTGATGAAGATGATGATGATAATGGTGATGAAAGCAATGATAATGAAAATATCGCTGATGACAATGACTGTGGTAATGGCATTGATGAGGATGATGGCAATTTTTATTTCTTCTAATTGGTTAAAATTTCCTACCCTGAATTGGACATGGAAGAGGACTTGGAACGAGGAATATCATTGTTGATGTCAGATGGATCCTGGCTGAAAGCAGAGAATGCCAGAAAGATGTTTACCTGTGTTTTATTGACTATGCAAAGGCATTCAACTGTGTGGATCATAAAAAATTATGGATAACATTGCGAAGAATGGGAATTCCAGAACTCTTAAATGTGCCCATGAGGAACCTATCAAGAGACAGTTGTTCAAGCAGTACAAGGGGATACTGGGTGGTTTATAGTTAGGAAAGATGTGCATCAGGGTTGCACCCTTTCACCATATATACTAAATCTGTATGCTGAGCAAATATTCTGAGAAGGTGGACTATATGAAGAAGAACAGGGTATCAGGATTGGAAGAAAACTCATAAACAAACTGTGTTATGCAGATGATGCAACCTTGCTCGCTGAAAGTGAAGAGGACTTGAAGCACTTACTGATGAAGATCAAAGGCCGCAGCCTTCAATATGGATTGCTCCTCAACATAAAGAAAACAAAAATCCTCACAACTGGACCAATAAGCAACATCATGATAAACAGAGAAAAGATTGAAGTTGTCAAAGATTTCATTTTACTTGGATTCATAATCAACACCAGCGGAAGCAACAGTCAAAAAATCAAATGATGCATTGCATTGGGCAAATCTGTTACAAAAGACCTCTTTAAAGTGTTGAAAAGCAAAGATGTCACCTTGAAGACTAAAGTGTGCCTGACCCAAGCTATGGTGTTTTCAATCACCTCATATGCATACAAGAGCTGGACAATAAATAAGGAAGACGAAAAAAAAATTGACACCTTTGAAATTGGTGTTGGAGAAGAATATGGAATATACCATGGACTGCCAAAAGAAAGAACAAATCTATCTTGGAAGAAGTATGACCAGAATGCTCCTTAGAAGCAAGGATATTGACACCATGTCTCACATACTTTGGACATGTTATCAGGAGGGATCAGTCCCTGGAGAAGGACATCATACTTGGTAAAGTAGAGGGTCAGCGAAGAAGAGGAAAACCCTCAGTGAGATGGATTGACACAGTGGCTGCGACAATGGGCTTAAGTATAACAACGATTGTGAGGACAGCGCAGGACCGGGCAGTGTTTCGCCCGGTTGTACATAGGGTCCCTGTGAGTGGAAATGGACTTGAGGGTACCTAACAACAACAACGACCCTGAATTTGAACCAACCATAGATAGCACTTTTAACAACACTTCCCTATGCCTTCCTAAACTTCTGTGCCGTTATCTAAGCACATAGTTAAATAGAACACAAAAGGTTTTCACTCATCAGTTTGGCAGCTAAATTTCATATTCTCAAGTGGTGAAGGATTTGGGTCCCAAAAATACAATCATGCTTCATCTGATCACACAGTTTTAAGAAGAACACATCTGCCTCATACTTGTAGCAATAAGTTACAGTTCTTTAAACTATCTATTGACTCTGTATCTGCCCTCAATTATGATGAAATTTTTAAAACTATCCACTTTATTACATTTAGAATATTTTCACATCTATTTAAAATATATTTCTTAAATAACTTATCAGTATTAGTTTAACAGCCATTTCTACAGTGTTTCCTTGGTGGTGTAATTGACTTTGCTGTCACCTTAGAAATTATATCAAAGATTTTCATGGGAGCTATAGTTTTCAGTTCTTTTATAATTAGCAAGTTTATGAGGATGTAATGGTCTATCATCCTCTACTGATTTATTTGAAATTTGTCTGACTTTAAAAAGTAGACCTTTCAAAGTTTATGAACATTACAGATAGAGAGGGATTTCAAACAGAATATTAATGAGAACTGATAATTAACAAACCAAATAGTTCTTTCCTATGCTTGAAAATCAGTAAATAAACGTATCTGGAATTAGTTTATTGCTGTTAATGAAAATAAAGGAATAATGTACTTCATCTCAGCTTAAAGAGAGAAAAGTTTTATTTCAGAAAAGTATTTATCTTATCAGACACTCTTTCCAGAGATTTCTACTCATTGCTTCAGTAACCAAATAATAGCTACTTAGAATTATGTGCATATTTGTAAAAAAGGGCATTTTATTTTATTAAAGCTGTATATATCTCCCCTGATATTTGTGGATATTTTCTAAAATGAAGGCAAGTAATCGTGCTTTCATCTAATGCATTATCTTTACTGAATATTTGACTTTAGGGGATCTCACATTACTCCTAATAATATAAATTTAGTGCATATACTTTATTATCTAACGGTAATACCTAAATCCAAATCAGATCAGAAGAAGTTTGTCATCATCTTCTGTGTAGAAAAATGGGCTTTGAGATATATCAAATAACAGCTATTACCAAGTACTAGACTCAGTTCTCTAAATAAAGCATCTAATTTATTTAGCTGCATATTACTTGAATTGATTTGGAGGTAGTCTATGTAATTTTCATTTACTTTCTAACTGTTCCCTCCATCTTTTAAACCATATAATTTTTAAATGAGTAACTTGATGTCATTTCATTGAATGATCTTATATATTGCATGTCCAGCAAAGCATGGTAAGTGCCTCCAAATTCATACCTATTGCACTAATAGAAAATTTAAGCAAAAGGAAAAGCAAGTTCTAGTAATTGCATCTAATTTTAAAGTACTTTTTCAACAGCTTTTATCTATTCACTTTGGTACTGCTACCGCTCATTAAACTACCCAAGGGATGGGATTTTGAATAAAGGCAATGAAATAATTAAGCTATACTTCAGATTAACCTATTTTTTTTTCTAAGACATTCTTAATAGGTCTTACATTATACCAATTCAGACTGTACACAATAATAATTGTCATCCTTGTTAAGAATGTGTAAACAGAAAGGTATTAAGCTTGACTTCTGTTTTATATTCTATAAATTCAAAAGTGTTCTCTAAATATAAAACTGTCTCCAAATTAACTTTCTGTTTACAAAACAACTCTTGGGATGTCAACCTCCATTACTAATGTGGGGAAATTATGCTCTAAATTAGCCTGTAAAGAACAAGCAAGAAATCAACATATAAAATTACTTATCCACAGAATCACAACAAAAATACACTATTAAAAATACATAGAAAAATAAAAACCTCTCAATGATTTTGTACCAGTTTCTAGTCAATATAAAATGTTTTACTGCCTACATGGAAGGTGAAATGCTTTTTAAAAGGAATTGAATATAATCAAATTTGTGAACTACTACAATTCGACTGCCAAAGCACTGTTTTCCAAATTTACGTTTTTAACTTAAAAAATATTGATTACCTACTTTGTACAAAGCCAATGTTACATATTAACATCAAGAGAAAATTAATTACAGATTTTGACTTTTGGCATCTAACATATATTTCAGAAAGACAAACACATTGAAAATCTTTATCCAACAAGGGTATCAAATAAGTCAAATGGATATTCAGCATTACAGTATAATTGAAACTAAAGTTGATCAACCAGAAACTGAGTCAAGTTTTGAAAAAAAAGGTAGAGGTAAGATGGTAAAAAAGCAACAGGCAGGAGATTGTGAACTGTAGAATAAATCAGAAAATATTCATACAAAAAAAGACATCAGAATGACAGCACTAAACTCATACCTATCAATAATTATGCTGCAGGTAAATGGACTAAATGCACCAATAAAGAGACAGAAAGTGGCAGATTGTATTAAAAAAACACGATCTGTCTATATGCTGCCTACAAGGGACACACCTTAGACTGAAAGACACAAACAAACTAAAACACAAAGGATGGAAAAAAATATAGCAAGCAAACAAGACTCAAAAAAGAGCAGGAGGGGCAATATTAATCTCTGACCAAATAGACTTTAAAGTAAAATCCACCACAAAGGATGACGAAGGACACTATATAATGATTAAACAGTCAATACACCAGGAGGACACAACCATAATAAATATTTATGCACCCGATGACAGGGCTCCAAAATACATAAAACAAACTCTAATAGCACTGAAAAGAGAGATAGACAGTTCCACAATAGTAGTAAGAGACTTCAACACACCACTTTTGGTGAAGGACAGAACATCCAGAAAGAAGCTCAACAAAGACACGGAAGAGCTAAATGCTACAATCAACCAACTTGCTCTCATAGACATATACCGAACACTCCACCTAACAGCAGCCAAGTAGACTTTCTTTTCCAATGCACATGGAACAGCCTCCAGAACAGACCACATATTAGGCCGTAAAGCAAGCATTAAGAAAATCCAAAGCATGGAAATATTACAAAGAATCTTTTCTGAATATAAAGCCATAAAAGTAGAAATCAACAACAGAAAAAGCAAGGAAAAAAAAATCAAACACTTGGAAACTGAACAACACTTTGCTCAAAAACTACTGGGTTATAGAAGAAATTAAGGATGGAATAAAGAAATTCATAGAATCAAAGGAGAGTGAAAACACATCCTACCAGAACCTCTGAAACACAGCAAAAGCGGTGCTCAGAGGTCAGTTTATAGCAATAAATGAACACATCCAAAAAGGAAAAAGGGCCATAATCAAAACATTAACCCTACAACTGGAACAAGTAGAAAGAGAGCAGCAAAAGAAGCCCTCAGAGATTTACTGGCCTAAAGGAGACTGGAGAAACCCCGAGAGTATGGCCCCCAGACACCCTTTTAGCTCAGTGGTGAAGTCACTTCTGAGGTTCACCGTTCAGCCTGGGAGTGGACAGCCCCATAAAACCAAATGGGACTAATGAGGCACAGCAGTCCAGGGACAAGGACTAGAAG
>NW_004443949.1:16706308-16707592 GCF_000243295.1 Trichechus manatus latirostris | reverse complement strand
TCAGTATAATTAAGGGCATTTATATGAAGCCAACAGCCAACATCATCCTAAATGGAGGGACTTTGAAAGCATTCCCCTGGAGAACGGGAACCAGAGAAGGATGCCCTTTATCATGTCTCTCATTCAACATTGTGCTGGAGGTCCTAGCCAGAGTAATTAGGCTAGAAAAAGAAATGAAGTCATCACAAGAAAACTACTGAAATTTATAGGAGATTTCAGCAAAGTTTCAGGATACAAGCTAAACATACAAAAATCTGTTGGATTCCTTTACACCAACAAAGAGAACCTCAAATTGGAAATCACCAAGTCAATACCATTTACAATAGCCCCCAACAAGATAAAATACTTAGGAATAAATCTAACCAGAGACGTAAAAGAGATCCGCATAAGCGGAAAAACATACCTTGCTCATGGGTAGGTAGACTGAACATTGTGAAAATGTCAATTCTACCCAAAGAGATCTACACATACAAAGCAATCCCAATCCAAATTCCACTGGCATTTTTTAATGAGATGGAGAAATAAATCACCAACTTCATATGGAAAGGAAAGAGGCCCCAAATAAGTAAAGCATTACTCAAGAAGAAGAACAAAGTGGGAGGCCTTACAATACCTGATTTTAGAAGCTATTATACCGCCACCACAGTCAAAACAGCCTGGTACTGGTACAGAAACAGATACACAGAGCAATGGAACACAAGTTTGAATGCAGACATAAATTCATCCACCTATGAGCAGCTGATATTTGACAAAGGCCCCAAATCCATTAATTGGGGAAAAGACAGTTTCTTTAACAAATGGTGCTGGCATAACTGGATAACCATCTGCAAAAAGCTGAAACAAGACCCATACTTCACACCATGCACAAAAACTAACTCAAAATGGGACAAAGACTTAAATATAAAATCGAAAATGATAAGATCATGGAAGAAAAAATAGGGACAATGCTAGGAACCCTAATACATGGCAGAAACACAATACGAACCATAAGTAACAAAGCACAAGCAACAGAAGAGAGATTAGATAACTGAGAGCTCCTAAAAATCAAACACTTATGCTCATCTAAAGACTTCACCAAAAGTGTCAAAAGGCAACCTACAGACTGGGATAAAATTTTTGGCTATGCCAAATCCGATCAGTGTCTAATCTCTAAAATCTGCAAGATACAGCAAAACCTCAACAGCAAAAAGACAAATCACCCAATTAAAAAACGGGCAAAGGATATGAATAGGCACTTTACCAAAGAAGATATTCAGGCGGCTAACAGACACATGAAGAAATGCT
>NW_004443949.1:16688050-16705708 GCF_000243295.1 Trichechus manatus latirostris | reverse complement strand
CATCTAGGTCAATTGGCATAACATAGCTTATTAAGAAAATGTTCTGCATCCTACTTTGGTGAGTGGCATCTGGGGTCTTAAAAGCTTGCAAGTGGCCATCTAAGATGCATCAATTGGTCCCAACTACCTGGAGTAAAGGAGATTGAACAACACCAAAGACACAAGGAAAGTATTAGCCCAAGAGACAGAAAGGTCCACGTAAACCATTGACTTCAACAGCCTGAGACCAGAAGAACCAGATGATCCCCGGCTGCCATCAATGACCGCCCTGACAGGGAACACAAGAGAGAGTCCCTGAAGGAGCAGGAGAAAGGTGGGGTGCAGAACTCAAACTCTAGTAAGAAGAACGGACTTAATGATCTGACTGAGACTGGAGGAACCCCAGAAAGCATGGCCCCTGGATTCTCTATCAGCACACAACTAAAACAATTTCTGAAGCCAACTCTACAGACAGGGATTGGACTGGACTGTGGGACATAAAGTGATAGTTGTGAGGAGTGTGCCTCTTAGCTCAAGCAGATATAAGAGACTAAATGGGTAGCTTCTGTCCGGAGGTGAAATGGGAAGGCAGAGAGGGTTAAGAGCTGGTTGAATGGACATAGGGAATGAGGAGTGGAAAGGAGGAGTGTGCTGTCACAGTATGGGTAGAGCAATAGGGTCACATAACAACGTAAGTATAAATTTTTGTATAGGAAAAAATAAAAATAAAAAACATAAATAGAAATGAGTCTGGTAAATGCCAAAAAGAATGTACCAAAAAAGCTTACAGGGAAAGAGTATCATCCACTTCTGAGAATCCAGAGGCTATGTTTTCTAGATCTGCCCTCAATATAAGTGAAAGCAAGGAAAGCTACTGTCCATTCTGCTTTCCAAAATCCTGCAGAGTAATTTTTCAGGATAGTTTTGGCTGTTGATATCAAGTTAAAATTGATCCTACATTTCAGTAGTAGTAGATTATTTTATCCAAATGGGAATAGCACTTTTAAGCCCATATATCATGCTTTGAAATACACTGACTTGTGTTTCTCCTCAGATTACTATGATGTGAAACAGTGCAATGAGTGCTTTATTTCCCATAGGATCCTGTTCTCTACAAACACAAACTGTTCTTTTATTATAGGGCTTTGTCAAGGGGAAGGGAAAATCTATTCAGCAGATATTTAACCTTTTACAAAATCAAGTGTGTTAAAGTTCAGTGTTTGACTATGCACAGAAAATTACCATACGATACATATTTTCTCAGACTGAGAAATATTATTTTTACATTTATATTAGCATGCCGATTGCTTGTGCCAACATATTTAAACCTAATGAAATGTACACTAGTGCTAATTTTTCCTAGTAAGGAGAGTCAAGTGCAGACAGAGAAAACACACACATCTACAGATAAATGCAGGGACGTTGTCTGCTTTTCTACATCATTACTGCTCTTCACTTCAGCAATAGATGAACTGGTACATTTAATATGGCACTATGCCTATTATAGTCAGAGAAAGAAGCCTTATACAATGTAAATCATTAAGTTGGCTTAACGTGTATAAAAAAGTACAATAGAATGCCCTTCTCATAAGAGTCCACAACCCTACCTCTGGCTCTTCTAATAAGATGGCAACTGAACAGCGTTTTAGGGCTTGGTTCTTCATGATCATTAGTTAATAGAGAAAGACTGCACAATAAAAATAACCCCAATGGAATAGGAAATAAATGCTTTTTAAGATCATCATCATCACGGCAAACATTGTAGCATGCTTGGTTTAGGCAGAGAGAAATGTAGGGGAACGATTCATCCCAATTTGCCTGGGATTTTCCCAGTTTAAGGAGCCCATGGGTGGCACAAACTGCTAAGTGCCAGACTACAACAGAATTGTTTGTAGTTCAAACCCACACAGAGCACCTCAGAAGAAAGGTCTGGCAATCTTCTGAAAGGTCACAGCCTTCAAAACCCTATAAAGTAGTTCTTCTCTGCAACACATGGGGTCACCAAGAGGTGGAATCAGCTTGATGTCAGTTGGTTGGTTTACGGTTTTAGAATGCTAAATAATGTAACATAATTTTGAGTGAGAAAAACCAGTCCAGAAGACAGCAGGCAGCATTATATACTTCAAAATATTCAGCTTAGATTTCATAGTACCAACATCTTTCTTTTATACTCATATGCCTTCACTGTATACAATATTTAATTTATATCAAATGAGTGATAAGAGAAGGATATCCATTAGTGCTGATTTTCAACTGGATGAAGTTAACATGTTAAAACATTTTCTTTATTTATATGCTCTCTCCATCCCACACTTACACCCACTACTAGTCAATGATGGAAGGCAGAGAGACTTCTGGTATGTCTGCTCTGCAAATACTCATCCTTTCTCAGGCCTAAATAGGTGGGGAAAGTAACAGGAGGACCGATTGAGTTGAAAGTCTATGCTATGCCAGCAATAATCCTGAAGTTGTATGGTTTCTACCCCATAATGTTGCTTAACTCTGGTATATACAGTTACTCCCATCTAATCTGTAGTACACAATTCTCAACTTTATCTTCATCTGTCTGATTCCTGTATCTAAAATTCAGATTATTGAGAACTGAAAGGGGAAAGGAGAGATATGATTAATAATCTACATATTCCTGATACCTATATCTATTAAGGATCTCTGGTGGCACAGTGATTAAGCACTCAACTGCTAATCAAACAGTCAACAGTTTGAATCCACCGGCTGCTCCTTGGAAACCCTATGGGGCAGTTCTACAACTGAGTCAGTGTGGGAAACAAAGCTGCTGCCGAGGTATCCACTTTTGGAAATCACACGTTTAGAAAAACAGCAAGGAAAAAATGCTGCCTTGAGAGGAGAGAACTCTATAGCATTATGGGTCAGTGGTAAGGAGCCTATTGTTGTGTCTAAACTCTGGGGCCTATTTCCTAGGATTTGGACCTAAAATTCTGTGTGTAACTACACTTTGAAAATGTCATCACTTTTGAAGTAAGCCAAGAGTGTGCAATTACCATAACAGTTCAGAGATGAGAGGTCAACTGGACAAGAAATTCAAGAACTACAAAATTGAAGAAAAAGAAGACCACTCTGATATTATGGTGTTTAGATTGGATATTTTTCACATAGAGAACTATTCTTAAACAGTGAGATATGAGCAAATCAGAGGATGTCTAACACAGGCTAGTTGGAAATTATTTTACACTGTTTTTGTAGGCATATTTTTTTTCCAGAAAATAAGAGCTCTTTTAAGGAGAGAGAGAGACATAGAGAGAAACAAGTGGCAAACAAGACCACACTCGACTTAGTGGTCTTTTGGTGACCATTTCAGGGCAAGAGATCAAGTATTTTGTGAACTACAGGTGTTAATAGATACAAAAGTTAGCACCAAGAAGACAATTCAGAGAGAACATTCTGTCAGGAATGGGAGAAAGGAATTTAAGATTATCTCACTGACATGGTCCATTCATGGCAAGCCTCCAAGTGGAGAAATGCTATAGATTAAGGGTGGATGTGGAAGAATGAATATCAGGGATCTTTTATGGAGAATTCACATGGGCTGCTGCGGCACGCTAGCTGTCATGCTAAGTGGTGTGGATCGCAAACTCTTTAGTTTTTGGAGTCAGATGTTGAGTTTATAACTGCACATCAATACAGAGGTGAGAAGTGCTGTTCATATGTGTCCTTCTAGAGAGACTTCTACAGCAGGTCCCTGGAAAAAAGTGAAGTGCACATGAAAAATCAGAAATACGTAATTAGGGTGATGTGAGGTCATTGAACAACTTTAGATCTCACTGCAAACCCAAAGGACTGCCCGAATTTAGGCTGACGTGGACAGAATGAAGCAAAGACAGCATTTTTGGGAAAATAGCTAACTTCAGAGATTGAGCTTCTTTTATGGGGCACTGTGAAGGAATCAGAATTGGGGTGGGTATGCCTTAACTTACTAAAACTAGACTTCTAATAAGCAAGTTCCAAGAGATGGGGAAGAATTTGCTCCCATCTAAAAATAAGGGACTCGTCAGAGCCACACGCTCCACTTGAGTAATAGTCTGTCACCCAAAATGCTTCTATGGTCAAGGCATGTCACATGAAGTTTTGCTGTTGTGACTCAGAAAGCAATCCAGCAGTGTTTCACAGATAACAGGATGTTCAAGAATTATTCAACACAGTCCATTGACACCGATGAGTTGGTTTTACTTTAGTTACGGGGCATATTTGTTTCAGTACAAAGTGACTATACCTATGTGATCTGAATAGGCTATGTTGTGCTACAGTAACAACAATAATCACCAACAAAACAACAAAATAACACACACAACAACAACCAAAAATCTTAGTGACTTGAAACAGCAAAGTTATATTTCTTACTCTTGCTACATGTCCATATGGCTTGCTTGGCTTCTTTGTTCCACTTTGTTATCTTTATACAGATAACTGGAGAGAAAGAAAATAGAACTGTAGTGGCTGACATAAACTAGAACTCTGGTAGTTTTTTTCTTTAGCAATTAAATTCACCAACCTAGAAGTGACACTTGTTGTTTTCATTCACAGCTAATTGGCCAGAATTAGTCAAATACTCCAATCACCCACAATGGGTTAGGAAGGATAAATTTACCATGTTCCCAGAAAGCAGGCAAACTGAAATTTTGGCAAATAACATAAATTATTTCAGATAACATTCCCTGCTTTCTGCCTTTGTCTGTTGTAGTGATTCCTCCAGGCAATTAAAAAAAAAAGAAATCTAAGTATAAACTACTCATGACCTTATTAAAATAAAACTGTTTTTCATCACCTGCAAGATAAAGCTTGGAATTCAAAATCCTTCATAAACTGGACCTACATGTCCCGTCTTATATGTGGTTGGTCCCTTGTAACACACTAAGCTACAATTGTAATTGAATAGCTATAATTCTTGGAATGTTTTATACAATTCTGTGTATGTAATTCTCACCTAGAGTTCTGCCATTCCTGTCCTTATCTGCTTGTCATCCTATACGATGACATCCTATAAGGTAGGCATCAATTTCATTTCAGACATTTCCTGAATTCTTGAGTCCACAACACTCTCTACAGTACTCTGTCAGGTGCTGTAATTTTTGTCTCTGTTTCCCTTACTAGACTGTAGTTTACTTGAGGCCATGGAAGATTAGTTATGTGTTTGTATTTATAATTTAATACAAGTCTAAAAACCTGACATAGAAGTCATTCCAGGGATGCTGACTGCATTAATGAAGAATGGTTAAATTCATTATAGCACTTAAACCATTGTACAGTATTTTATAATATCTGCTTTCTTTTTAAATATGCTACTTAAAGATAAACACTATGCTTTGTTTTTCTTTTTATCTTCAGTTTATGGAATAGGATTTGGCAAGTAGATTCTCGAAATTATTTTTATTGATTGAATGAGCAAATAAAACGAGAATTAATAATAAATGTTTCTTAATTATTAAGTTTAAATTAGTGCAAAAATCAATATTTAACCAAAACAGAGCAGGAGGCCTCCTCTCTGGCCAAATATATTACTGAAAAGAAAAGGTAAAACCACTAATATAGCATTAAAGTAAAAGTCCTGATTGAGTATTATCTTAATACTTGACCGGCTTTGAAGTACTACATCAACTTGATTACTCTTCCCAAATATTTTGGTAACTGAAAGTTTGGTAGTTCGAACTCACCTAGCTGTACTGTGAAAGGAAGGCCTGGCAATCTGCTTCTGTAAAGATTACAGCCAAGAAAACTCTATGGAGCTGTTCTACTCTGTAACACATGGGGTTGTCAAGAGTTAGAATTGACTGGATGGCACAAGACAACAACAACAACAAATATTTTCCAATTTTTGTCTATCATCTTTAAAAGATGATAAGTAGTTGGGCAATGGAATGACGCATTGTAAAGTACTGGAACCACAGGGACAGGGTAGGTGTAACTTGTCAGAGTCTGGGATAAATGAGGAAGGTTGGAAGTGCCTACCTATAAGAAATAAGTTTTCAAAGAGAAGATATGGGGTCAAGGAACCAATATTTTCTACTTAACTGTTTGTTCCCCAGAGCTTTACAAACCTTACCCGGATTTTAACTGGCTCATTAATACTGATCAGCTATCACCTTATTCAACTTCTTTTTTTCCTAATTCACTCCGAATTGTGAGATTGCATAAATGAATATAGAAGTATGTCTTGTAATAAAATACTTAGATTCTGTATGACTTCAAATCCCAGATAATACTCTCAGATTTTAATGTGATTTAAATATATTACTACACATAAATCTGTAGCACAGTCTGGCCACTGAAGTGCATTTTAGGGTTTTAGTAAACAGACAAATTTCCAAAGATAAAGCATGCATGAAAATAGGAATGTGAACAATGACAGCGAGAGCTAAAAAAGAATTCTCTATTCTAGTTGAATTTCATAAGAGTCTGTAGTTCCTCTCATTTCTTGTTTTCCAGCATTCATACTGAATAATGTCTTATTTAGACTTTTGTACTCTCTATTTGCAATCTCATTTCTTTACAATGTATTTTCTGCTGTTGTTGGCACCAAAAAATGACACAGGATTCTTACTTTCTTCTTCAAGGAAATAACAACTGTTTGAGATTGAAGACCTTTGTTACAAATTTCAGCTACCAAGATCTAAAGCCTTCGAAAGTAGTGTTTGTAATGGAAATTTCTACAGAGCTTTTAAATGATACAAGGAAAGTGTGGGTTTAAATAATATTTTTTAAAAGCCTCTTTTTTTTCCTACTTTGATTACTAGTGTTTAAAAGCAAAAATTGTCTGAAAAGTATGCTTTTATTTTACTTCAGAGGAAGTAGACAATCAGGATTCACCCACAGAGATTCTACCTTGAGCACTAAACCTACTTCATATGCAAGTTACACCAAAGAATCCTTCATCAAATAAATACATTGTAGCTCTGATAACTGAGAAAGGGTATTTTCTAATGACACCTCTGCTATTCTTTTCTCAATCATTAAAAAAAAAAAAAAAAACTATTTTGACAAAAAATTTCTATGTCTTAGTTACCTCCAGTTAGCAACTAACCTAATTATAGGCTCAATTCTGTCCCGTAATTGTTTGGAGTGTGGTTGACAGGTGACCACCCAAGCAATCACTAAATTGCAATGTGATGTGAAGTAAGCCCAGTTTAGTGTAGATGCTTAATGAGTGTGTTAGAACTGAATAAACACATCAATGAAATGCAATTTCAATTGTTTATACTTCATGAAAAAAAATTACTAAAATTAATTTCAAACCAGGATCACAGCAATAATAGAACTGTATTCATAAGCAAAAGTACATTTTATGAGTCAAAAAATTCGATTAATTGTGACAGTCAATGCATTTTAGGATTTAAGGTGTATGTATGACTTACGATGTTGAGAAATGGTAGATAGAAAGGAAAGAATGTAAGAAAGAAAGGAGATGTGGGGGTGGGAAAGACAAAATGGAGTCAAAGCCAAAATGCCAATGCGAGGAATTTTGATTTTAGGAATAAAAATGATTAAACCTGAGGTACATATAAGATAAAAATTATAGGAAAGATGAATGCTGAAGTCATTGAAAAATTTTGTAATGGTGAACTGGCATAATTTCTTTACTTCATTTATAATAGATAAATGAGAAAAGTATTTGATATTATGAAATCATATGCAAAACAATTCAAGTCCCAAAGCAGGAAATGTCATTACATAAAAATTGTTGATGATATTATTATCATTAATAATAATACAAGTTTAAATTATTGAAACCCAGGGAGCCAGATTAAGGCACCTTACTAGGCAGGTTCTTCTGAGAATGTATGCTGACCAAAACTACCTCTGGAAATGAGACATTCTTAATGCGTTCTTTCAGCATTGCAAGCTGTTATTCATTAATTCATTCATCTATTTATTTATTTATCTGTAACTAGGCCATTCTTCCTTTTATTGCTTACTACAGCAATTGTTCTCTGGCAAATTTTGCATGCTTTCACTGGAGGTCTAAGCATTTTGATCAGAGAAGTAAAATTTAAGACACTGTGACACTAGTTTAGCAAATGGAACTGATACACTTATTATTCTAAACAAAGAATGCCTCCTGAAAGCTAGAGAGTTTGGTCAGGAATGCAAGTGAACCCTGAAAATCAATCACACATAGTTATCACTAGGTGTAAGCTAATAAGTCTTTGCGAGCTATGCTTACTTCCACAGCATCGTAATACGTATATATATATTTTTTCCCAGTTTCAGATCATTTTATTAGGCATGGGGAAAAACTCAAATAAATTATATCTAGTAATGACTATGGAATGAATTTTTTGTTTATTTTCACAAAGTTGTTTTCACTCAATGTTAAAACTGTCAGAAAAAAATGATAACAAAATGCAAATTTTTAATAGAGATGATTGATAACTAACTTTTAAAGGCATTTTCTATATACTTAATAAAATTCTATCATTCTCTGCATCTTTAAATACTGAAGATACCTTTTAAAATTCATTGATGGTACTTTGAAAAATAAAGTCGAGGGAGCTGCTTGGGTTGGAGAGTGTGAACATTTGGCTCCTACAGGAAGTGTAAGCATGTCTCTTGGGGCCATGGAAGCTCTGTGCTGAAGAATCCCGTCCCCACCCTCAGTCTTCGGCCCAGGGTGGAGATGTCAGCTCAGAGGATAAGCGATTGGAAAACCACCAAGAAATAAAGAAGAGAGCAGCACCAGATGCAGCCAAAACCTTGGACCTGGTAGAAGACAGAGCAGTCAGCAGTGACTGGGAAAAAGTGCAGCAGAGGCGCGGAGAAGCAGAAGTCGGTGCTGCTGAACAGAACAGTGGCATCAGAGTAGTCAGAGAGGAGTGGGCTGAGAGCTGTAGCACACTTAGGGCTGCGACGGCGCCAGAAGCAGAGGAGACCACGAGAGGCCTCAGGCAGCTGCAGAAACCACAGCCGAGAGCCGTAACACTCGGAGGCGAGAGGCCCAGAGGCAGGACTGGCGAGCCCACGACATCCTGCACAAGCAGGAACCAGCCCAGACGGTGTGTGGGCAGCACCCCAAACAGGGAGCCACCCACTCAAGCCCACAGAGCCTGGGTGAGCCTAATTCAGGGAACCCTTTGCAAAACTTGGGGCACTCCTTGCAGGTGGTCACCCAAAGAGCAGTTCTACTTCAAGAGCTATTGTAATGCCAGCCGAGAGCTGAGGCCTGCCCAGGGCTGTCCCGAGGCTGCTGATTGTAAGCTGGGCCTATCAGTGATGAGGACAGAGCCAGCCAAGAGGACCACAGACAGAAAGAAAGAGGCACTTGAAACATGGTGCATCCGCTGACACTTGAGCCGCAACGTGACTGCCCGGTGACATAAGAGTGAATATCGGTTTTCGGGAAGGGTGAGCAGGTCCTTCTCCTATGGTGCAAAGTGGGATGTGCACAGAGTAGTTTCCATCCTGCCCGGACAGTCTTCCAAGCCTAGGGTGGACCAGTTCACCGTGGAACTGTTTCTGTTGTTTACTATACGCTTTCCGTGAGTAATAAAACGGCATTCACTTTGCCAAAAAAAAAAAAGTCCATTAAACAAAAAAGCATTGAAGTATCACCCAAATTTTATATGTCTCTTAAATTTCTAATTATATCTCTCATTGTGTATGTATGTATTTTCCTATAGTTCTTATCAAAATAACTTGTGAAGAATGATTCTCTCTCTGTGTGTTGAAGACAATATTTTAGTATTTAATTCCTTAAACAGTAGTCACAAAATTTTTGAATCTTATAGTTTAATTTTGCCAATATTGGAAAGTAGATTTTCTTGTGTAAGCTATTGTGTAATAATTCAATGTTTATAGCAGCTCTTTCAAAATTAGAAACATAGATAAAAATAAGTAATTCATGCTTTAGATATGTACTTGACATATTGAGGAGTCCCTGCGTAGTAAAAACAGTTAAGCACTTGAGTCTTAACAGAAAGTTTGATGGTTTGAACTGACTCAGAGGCACTTAGGAAGAAAGTCCTGGCAATCTGCTTCCAAAAAGTCACAGCCATTGAAACCCATATGGAATGCAGTTCTACTCTAACATACATGGCAACTGATTTTTTTTTTTTTTTTTTTTTTGGTTTATGATATATTGACATGGTTTTTATAATGGCAATCCACAAAAATTCAGATTCCAAAAGGGAGCAAATCTTCTTGTACATGTGTAAAAGTAGTGATGGTTTCTCAATAAATATGTACTTCTTTAATACATAATATTAGTTAGAAAATAAAGCTCTGGTAGCATAAGGGAAAGTACAGAAGATCAGTCATTGTGCGTTGGTACTTAGGCAGATGGTGACAGCATATGGAACCTATGTCCGTAGCAAAATAATGCCCTCAAATTTCTAAAAGCTGTAAAATTAAGCAAATTAGCTGAATCATGCTAAGAATAGTTGGCAAACAGAGGATCCAGCCTCACTACAATAGTGAAATTACTTTGTCCAGTTTCCTCCCCATTGGTCTTTATTTCACTTTCAGAGGTTTGGAACAACTAGTCACTGGATCTGATTAGAAGACATAATGAATGCTGCAGGGGCACTGCTTCACCAAAGAAACTGATAATCATGGAAGAGTTGCTCTTAATCTTATGCACAATTAAGCACAGCACACAAACGCTCAGTACCCAGGGGTTGGTCCTTCATGTTTCACAATTTATTTAGAGTCCAAGGGAATTAGTCATGTGTTTACCTCTATAAGAAGAATGAACAAATCTATCTTGGAAGAAATACAGCCAGAAGGCTCCTTAGGAGGAAGGATGGAGAGACTTCGTCTCATGTACTTTGGACAAGTTATCAGGAGGAACCAGTCCCTGGAGAAGGACATCATGGTTGGTAAAGTAGAAGGTCAGGATAAAAGAGGAAGACTCTCAATGAGGTGGATTGACACAGTGGCTGCAACAACGGGCTCAAACATAGAAGCTATTGTGACACAGGACCAGCCAGTGTTTCGTTTTGTTGTACATAGGGTCACTCTGAGTCAGAACCGATTCAATGGCACCTAAAACTACAGTATGTCTCTACAATATTGAATTTGTTTTATTCTGATTTTGTCCTGGGTAATAAAACACATCTTAGAATACTGAGGGTCAGTGGGTTTTGTGCAGCCTCTGTTTCATTCTTCTCTATGATACAGGAAGCCAAAGAGGTAGTTAAAATCACCTGAGTATTTTATGATCTAAACGCTTCTATCCCCAGCAATAGAATATTCTTAAAGTTGATTATGAGTTCACTTTAAAGTATTTTAAAGAGTCATGCAGATTCTCATTCATTCACATTTATTTTAATAATACTAGGACTGACACCAAAAAATTCAATAAAGTATTGATCATATTTATATACTGTTTTTATTTATTTTTCAGAAAGCATTTGAAGAACATGATTCCCTGAACCCTCCTCATCAAATGCTGTGTTTAATTAGTTGGGTGTGACATTCAGATAGGAAACATAAGAACCAAAGGTTTTCCATGAAAGATGAATATGCAATTTTAGTACTGAAAGTGTTTCTAGAAATAATATATTGAATAAAAAATTGAAAAATGAAAAAAAAACCTCTAAATGAAGTTTTTCTGTTAGTTTTTGGAAAAATTAGAAGAGAATTTTAACATAGGCTAAAAATGATATTTCCTATATTCCATGTTCCTGATGTTTTTTATCTCTATGCTAATGTTGAAACCTGATGCAAAAAAAATACACAGCTGAAATTAGTGTTTCATTTGCTGAACCTTGTACTATACTGTCTTAACTTCTACGAATTTATCGTTGAACTCATTGACCCTCCACTTTGAACCCCCAAAACCTCTCAGGAGTACATTATTCCTAATAAACTTCTTTCAGTCTCCAAAACTTGAAAACTTAGAGTCACATTACTCCCTGCCTTTAGCCTAAAACTAAACTCATCTTCTATTCTACAGATATTCACTTAGCCGAACTAAAAACCACCTACATGCTGATGACTCCAACACACACACACACTTTCCGAGCCCCAACTGACTTTTTCCATGAACTTGGGAATTAAATCATCAACTGATAACTTGACATTCTCTCAAGATGCTTATGTAGTTGTTATTTCAAACTGTATAAGTTCAGAACCAAAACCTGTTCCTCACCCTGCCTTCCCTGTCTCGTTAATTGGCAGCTCTATCATCGGTCTCTCTTTTTTTTAAGCTATTTAATTTGACAATCTTATTACCTCTATATTCAGTTTGTATCCAGAATCCACTCCCTTATTTTTACCTCCCTGATCCCAATCACTATCATCTCTCTCCTAGATATTTGCAATGGCCTATAAACTTTTCTCATACATGCATCTTGTCTCCTGACATTCTATTTTTCAGAAACTACCAGTTATCTTCTCATATCAGAAGATGATACTACACATTGATCAAAACTAAACTTCCTTTTGTTTTCTAACTCACTCAGAATACCATACATCATCCTTTCACAGACTTCTACTAACCTTTTGATTTCATCTTCCACTACATTCCTCCACAATAATTTCATGATGACCATATACTCCTATCTCAGATCTTTTCACACTTCTCTTTTTGTCAAAAGGCATCTTCTTCCTCCCAGATATAAATATGGTTCACTCCCTTACTTCCTCAGATCTGGGTAAAAATGTCACCTTTACTGAAGCTTTCTGTAACCAGTTTGCTTAAAACACCCTCAAACTCCCTCACGCTCTATTCTCTTACTCTGCTTTATCTTTTTTTTCATTTTGTTTATCACCAATTGATATACGATTGACTTCTTTCCATGAGCTTTGGGACTTTTGCCTAATTTGTTCAATGTTGTCATACCAACCCTGAGAACAGTGCCTGCTATATACAGTGAGATCTGTGAGAACCAGAACTCAACGAGGCTGCCTTGCCTTGTTTTTCTAGATCTTGAAAGTTTTCCACCTTTGATAGGGTGCAGTCTTTCCACTTTTCTATCAGTCCTTTTAGTGGAAAATATTTGCATTTTCCTTCTCTGATGGATTTCCACCATGCATAAGGTTCTGGCTTATCAGGTTTTATTGTATTATGTCCTAAACAAATACCTATTGATTGGCTGAGTTTATGAATGAAATAAGGAATATCTCCTAAACATAGGCATTCTTTTCAGTACTATTGTGTCTCCTTTAGCTCAGACCATAACCATCTGTATTTTATACTGTCATCATAGCCTTCTAACTAGTCACTCTGTCAGTAATCTCCCGATTTAAGCTCCTTGTCATACTACAGGTAGTCTCCGACTTATGACAGGGCTCCATTCAGACCATTCTGTCATGAGTTGGTTCTGGCATAACTCAAATAGCTAACTTTTTTTTGTTAGTTTTCATTATTATTGTCTTTTATGATCAGTGTCTTCATAAATCTGACAGTGTTCTGAACAGTAAATCATAAAATTTGATATCTGCAAGTGAACATCTGAAAATGATGTTGTTGTTTTTGTTAGGTGCCATCCAGACAGTTCTGCTCGGAGTGACCCCATGCACAGCAGAATGAACCACTGCTCATTCCTTTGCCATTCTCACAATCATTGCTATGTTTGACCCCATTGTTGCAGTCCCCGGGTCAATCCATCTCATTGAGGGTCTTCCTCTTTGTCCCTGACCCTCTAATTTACTAAGCATGATGTCCTCCAAGGACTGGTCCCTCCTGATAACATGTCAAAAGTAAGCAAGACAAAGTCTCACTATCTCACTTCTAAGTAGCATTCTGGCTCTACTTCTTCCAAGATACATTTGTTCGTTCTTCTGGAAGTCCATGGTATATTCAGTATTCTTCACCAACACCATCAATTCAAAGGCGTCAATTCTTCTTAGGTCTCTGTTATTCATTATCCAGCTTTCATATGCATATGAAGCAATTGAAAAGATCAAAGTGACACCTTAACTTTTTAACATTTTAAATCATTGTGTCACAAAGCTGGAAAAGTTACCTAGTGAATTGGAAGATAAAATGAGAATTTGTAAAGCTCATTCAGTTACTCATTGTATATTTATTCAGTGCAACAAACAAGGATTTAACCATGGCAAATAGTAATTTTTATTTGTAAACTATTACTCCCTCAATCCCATTTATCAGATGGGGAGAGACAATTTTACAAAGTTAACTGTAAAACCAATTTGGAAGTTTTAATTGACTACAATTAATAAAAATCTAACATTGCAAAGAAATCATGACTTGTTTCCTTTTAGTTTTAAGTTTCTGTCATTTGAGTTTATTCATTTTATTATTTAAACCTATTTGTAATGGGCTCACATTGTTAGTTTCCAATCTAGGACCTATTATATTTATTTTAAGAGAAACTCAATTGTAATTTACTAAGCACCTAACTTTGTGCAGCCTGTTGGCTCATATAAAGCTTATTGCTGTTGTTGTTAGTTGCTATTAAATCTATTCCAACTCATGGACCCCATATGTGCAGAGAAGAATTGCTCCATAGGGTTTTCAAGGCTGTCACCTTTTGGAAGAAGATTGCTAGACCTATCTTCTGAAGTGCCTCTGGGTGTGTTCAAACTACCAACCTCTTGGCTAGTAGTAGAGAGCTTAATCATTTGCACTACCCAGGGACTCTGCATATAAAACTTACACTACCCCAAACTTCAGGGATGGGCCTGAATTCTCTAAGAGTGAGTATATCTCCCTTGCCAGAGAATTAGCCACTTAGCACATGGTATTCACCTGTATGTAAGAAATGGTCAGAAATAGACATGCTTCCAGTTCTGCCCCACAGAGAGGAAAGGAACATTGCTGGAACCTTCTAGAAAAGAACATTTTTGCTGTTTGTTGTTAGTTTCCATCAGGTCACCTCCAACTTATGACCACCTTAAGTATAACAGAAAGAAACGTTGTCCAGTCCTGTGACATCTCCATGATCTTTGGTATATTTGAGCCCACTGTTGAGACTCTATTGTCAATCCATCTCATTGAGGATTTTCCTCTTTTTTGCTGACCCTCTACTTAACCAAACACAATTTCTAGTGATTAGTCTTACTGATGACTTGTTCAAAATAAGCAAGACGGAATCTCTCCATCTGCACTTCCAAGGAGAATTCTAGTTGAATTTATTAATTAACCTTAAATGAGAACCATGGAAGGAAGATTTGCTTTCTAGGATGTTATTACGTATAAAAGTAAGACATACAATGGCTAAACAATATTTTATTAGCCTGAGAATAAAGCTGACACATGGATGCTGTCAAAACTGAGAGTTTCAGAGTTCTTCAAAGAAATGAAGCTAGAGTTCTTCTAGGACCATGTCTGGTTCCTATACTATCTCCAGGTATATCCAGCTCCATAGGCCAATAAATTTTCTCAATTGTTTAAGATATAGATGCACTACATAGATGCAAAAAGAGATCTGACGGGCTTGTTTAAATTTTATATACAGCTAAGTCAAATAATTACAAAAGTATATAAAATAAAATAGCTGGAAAACTCAAAATAAGTATTTTGAAACTATGAAAGAGATCCATATTACAAATATGGAAACATACTAAAGAATATTATTAAATAAAAAAAATCAAGTTGCCGAATAAATACTCAATGATTCCATTATTATAAAAAAATATTTCCAGAGAGTTCTGGCAAAATGGCACTCGAGACAGAAGCAACACGCCGTCCCTCCACAGCAAAGATCTGAAAAGCTAAGCCGAACAGGGAATACAACAATCCTGAAACCCTAAAACAGCAAATGAAGAGATAAAGAACTCAGCCAAGCACCAAATGGAGTGAGAAAACTGACAGAGAATGGAGAGCAAGGAGAGATTCATGCAGAAGTCCCCTACCAGCTAATGCAGCACAGATCCAACATCTTGGACTCCTATCGGAGACCAGGAAACAGGGGGTATGAAAAAGCAGCCTCACAGAGAGTCCAGCGGGAGTCAAAACAACCAGTAATTGGTGATATATGCTTTACCACCCCCCACCCTTCATCACCCCCACTCGGCCTCTACTGCTTCCCGCGGCCACAGTCTCTTGACTGGGTAAAACCAGCTGCTTGGATTCCACACACCCGAAAGGGCCAGCTCTCTGAGTGCCATTTGTTGGCTGCTGGTGTCACTTTTTTCTGCTTCTTTTGATTTCTTCCTTACCTCTCACCACCTCCCCCTCCTTTTGCTCAAATACCTGGCTCTGTGTGCCATCTTTGCTTCTTCCTGAGGGGCTGAAGAGCTCCGGTAATTTGTGATACATGCTTTCCCACTCCCTACCATTCTTCACCCACACTCGCCCCCCTCTGCTTCTCACAGAGTCTCTTGTCTGAGAAACTCTGGCTGCTTGGATTCCACCAGCCCGTGCCGGCTGGCTCTCTGAGTGCCATTTGTTGGCTGCTGGTGTTGCTTTTTTTTCTGCTTCTTTTGATTTCTTCCTTGCCTGTCACCACCTCCCCCTCCTTTCACTCAAATACCTCCATGCGCCATCTTTGCTTCTTCCTGAAGGGCTGTGGAGCTCTGTTCGAGTGCGGAGCTGCTTCCCGGTCTGGGCTGCCATGCTGGTGGGATCCCGGGGCTCTTGTTCGTTTGTTTGTTTTGAATTGTTTGTTTGTTTTCTTTTCCTTTTCGTGAGTTGGGATCTCTTTCTGGTCAGGCGGTGCTGAGTGGCAAGGAGATTCCCCCTCGGCTTGCACAGATGTGCAGAGAGATCCCTGAGGGCATTTCTTCTTTCATTGTTGTTGTTTTTTTCTGCTTTTTTGGGGGGCCTTTCTTCTTCTTCTTTTTTTTTTTTAATTTCTTTTGTTTTGTTTTCACTGCTTTTCCCCTTTGGTCTTTCTTCATTGCTCAGTTTCTCATCTCTCTATATCTTCCTTCTCTTTCTGTTCCCCGAACACCTGGCGTTGTATACCTCTATGCCTTGTAGCCAGGCTGTACTGCAACACCTGAGAGTGACTTCCCCAGAACTCATAGCTGTACTACTGGGATCCCTGGGAACTTTGTGGTTCTTTAACCTTTCTGATTTTTATTTATTCATTCTTTTCTTTTCTTCCTCTTTCCCTTTCTGTTTTTCTCCATTTCATAGTCTCTCATCTCTCCAATCCAATGGCAAGCTCCCCTAGCATTCTCTTTTGTTTGTTTAAATGTTTTTGGCTCCTGTTCCTCTCTCCTCTCTCCCTTATCCATCTTAGCTCCACACATAACAGTCTCCCCACTGCATCCTGCCTACCTGCACCATGCGCTTGACATCATAGAACCAAGCAGCACAGACACAGCCTACTGGAACCTGCCCTTCACTGATTACCGACCCGCCCTGCTGGTGGTAGTAAGTATCAGAAACAACCCATCCCAGTAATTCCTCTTCAGCTAGACCTGCCCAGCCATACCATATCTGAGTGACTGACCCTGCCAACTGGAGAAGGAGGCGAAAAGTATTGTGCCCACAGACGAGCAAACAACAAAGAACACATAGTCTGCCTGCTCATACATAGTCAAATTTAAAAATAAAAAAGGGATGAAACAAACAAATCAACAATCAATAAATGAGAAAAATAACTACAGAATGCCCTGATACAGCAGACAATATCAAAATATTTACAAAAACAGGACAGGATGGTTCCAGTAGGTGTCCAAAATAAAACACCAGATGACTCTCCAGTGGAAGAAAATGCACTACAACTACCTGAGAGAGAATTAAAATCCCTAATACTCAGAATTTTCCAAGAACTGAGGCAAAAAGCTGACAAA
>NW_004443949.1:16651256-16686123 GCF_000243295.1 Trichechus manatus latirostris | reverse complement strand
AACAGCACAATTGGAAGAGCGTAGTCAATGTCACTGAACTGTGCATGTAGAAATTTTTGAAATGGTGTATCTTTGGCTATGTGTATTTTCATCAGAAAAAAAGGTTGAGAAGTTAGATGGCTGACATGTTGTGGGGTTGTTAACCAACGTCATAAAAGAATATGTGTACTACTATTTCATGAGAAACTATTTTTTCTGTAAGCCATCACTTGAAGTACAATAAAAAAAAAAAAAAAGAGAATCTAAAAAAAAAATTATTTCCAGGTTTTTAGATGTAAATACATTTTAAAGGTATTCAAAATACAAATCAAAAAAGTAAGGATGCTTACTTCTGGGATGAGGGAAAAAATTAGGGATTGTTACTTCTGAGCTTTTTTGAAATTTCCACCTTTTAGATTTACAAAATATATGTTCAGTTGAAATATTTTTACAGTGTAACGATGCAGATTATCAACTCAGTAAAACTGACATTTGTTAACAGGGGCTGAGACCAGAGGGTTTACACTTTGTATATAGAGAAAAATAAAACTGCGTAGCCTAATACAGTGACTAGATTTAAAAAGTCAGGGAGGTAGAGCTCAGAGTTATTTCTGGCATTTCTGTCTTCTTCCTGTAGTGATTCTTTCCTCTAATGTCCTCCCAATTACAGTGCTGCTGCTTCTCTTCATTTAGTCCTTTCCCGCCCATACTATAATAGTTTTGAATAAAAGTCTTTCTTGGCTGCTTAAACCAAACAAAAAAATAAATCAATACACAGAGAGAAAGCTAAACCATAGACAAAGTCTAAAATGACAAATATTAAAAGCAACAATAATCCTAACATATTATCATGGATTCATAATATTCTGCTATTCAGATTTATCTACAGAGGAATTGAGAAGACAATGTATTCAGGCAAAAGTGAATAATTTTATCCTCATAGGAACATTGTTTCAAAAATTTAAAACTGAATGACTCTCAGCCTTACATAATGCAACACAACTCAACGTGTTAAAAACCGCAAAACAGTCAATCATGTTTGTTGTCTTCTTCCTCATGTACCTAACCAACTCACCTCTTGTCTGCATGGCTTCCATATCCCAGTGATTGGGAAACAGTTTCTTTAAAACCATCCCAGAATAAAACTCCTGATTTTCTTCATCTTATGGGCTACATGAGCTCTAGGCCTACCTCCGTGAATTCTTAGCCACTCCCACTACCAGCTTTTACTATATTACTGGACTTCCCAAAGACCACCAAAGGTGTATATTCTGTTTGGTTTACTACCAAAAACAAACAAAAATTTAATTGTACTGCACATATAGATCTCATAGCCTAAAATTTAGCAAGAATTCAATAAGTGCTAGGCTTTGTTGCTAATAATGTGTGCTGATAATAATGTGGCCGATATGGGCTGTTCACTGAACTTGCTTGCTCTTCTTCCTGGACACATGATTAGATTACATTTCCCAGGCCTCTTGCCATTAAATGTGTCCAATTGGCTGAGCAATGGAAGATGCTGAAGAATTTTCCAAGAGTGGTAATAAACTGAGATTTAAATTTGAAAAATCCACTCTTGCAGAAATGTGGAGAACAAATAAATGGTAAGGGAAATCTACATTTGGGAAAATAAGAAAGGGAATAAAAATTTTTAAGTGTTGAATTTGAATTACCATTTCTATAAACAGGTGAAGATTTCTAGTAGGCAATTAGAAAATGTTTGTAAACTTCAGAGTTAAGAGCTGGTGGTTAATACATATTTGAGATTCATCAGTGTATATATGACTACTGAGCACAAGTTTATGGATTTTGTTAATTAAACAACGAATAATGAGGGGAAAAGATCTAGAGCCATGTGTATGGGTTTTCTCTATTTTAATTTTGGAGAAAAAAAGAATTAGTAAGCAGAAGACACTGAGAATAAATGGCAAGAGAGGTGGTAAGTGGGAGACTGGGAGAGTTATGTCAGGGAAGCACAGACAAATTAAAAAAAAAAGGTGCTTTGGCAATGAGGTTCAGAGACCATAAGCAACTTTCTCAAGCTGACAGAGTTAATGAACTGAGATTTGATGGAGCTGGAATTTGAAGCCAGAAGAGCTGTCTTTAGGGGCCTTGCTCACTTATGTAAGTTATTTTTCTATCTACAACTTCCCTGAACTGCCCAAACTGCCAGTTAAACGGTCAGTAGTGAACTTTGGTGGCTGATACTAATGGTTTCTTTGGGTACATTTTAAAATGTTTGCGATGTTCTTTTGTCATTAAGGATAAACATCTGACGATGTAAGTTTAGATGTGCACACCTAAAATGGTTCTTCTTTCTCTGAATGAAATTTTCTTTAGGATAAAACCTTGAAATTAAAACATGAATGTAAATATCAATTTTTATTAAATCAATAATAAACTGTATCTAATATAGGCCTACCAAGCACTGGGTCATTCATTCATTCTTTTTAAATATCATTATACACTTTATTTTGATCTATAATTTTGATGCATATTTTTTCTCACAAACGAGATGATCTCTATAACATTGGTAATAGTGACTAGTATTTCCTTTCTTCCAACCTTATGCAAATACTTCACGCTCATTATATCACTTAATTTGTGAATTTAAGAAGTCAATAGGATGTTATGAGCACTGAATAAGACAGTACGAATAGAGATCAGGTCAGATAGTTAACACTCACTGTAGTCATATAAAATAAGTGTAATCATTAGTCCCATGTAAAAGAATTGAGGTCTAACTATTTTAAATAACTTGCTCAAAATCACACAGAACTGGGACACAAACCCAAGGTTGTTGGCACCAAATGGTATACTTATCAACTGTCTGTGAGATTGCTTTTCATATCAATATTTTTCACAACCCCTTCTAGGATTCCTATGATTTTCTATTTTTAAGAAATTTGAGGTTATTCTCAAAGGGCATAGCCACGTTTATAAAACTAGGTTGTATTCTATTTACTGTCTGTGTGTGTTTGTGTCTATAAAGGGATTTATTAAGCATTTCTTATGAGACTGTTATTTATTAAAAACCTAATACATTCCAAGGTTTGTGCTAAGCGTTTGCATTAGTTATCTCTTCAACAGGGATCTGGTTTTGGAAGATCTGAGTTATAATCCTGTCTCTAACACTATCAAATCATTTGACTAGCTAACTATTTTGGTTCTTTGAATGGAAGCGAATGAAAGTAATCATTCTTAACTTAAGTATAAAGTCAACTGTTGGGTAAAATATTGGGAGAATTACTGGGAAAGAACTCAGAACATTGAAAGGAAGAATAAAGAACCAGGTTCAGAAAATACAGGAACCAGAGTACCTCCAGGGTTTAGAATAGCAGCAGGCAGTCCTTTTAGGATGCTGCCAAGAGTATGATTGAGCTTCAGATATTTTCAGTACTTTAATAATACCATTCATGAGTCAAAATTCATAGAAAGAGCACAGATTGATCAATCAATGAGAGAGTAGAATGACTGAAAGTCCAACTTGTTGTCATCGTATTTCCAAAAATATTAAGTTATTCTAAAAAAACAAGGGGAAATAAAAACCACATAGCTAAAAACAAATTATTGTCTACTATCTTTCTAAGCCATGTGTTAACTTTGCAAGTATCTGTTCTTATCTATTAAGGTTTCCTTATTCCTTCTACCAGACATTCATGGTTGTTACAAAATATATGTGAAAGTGCTTTGGAAATTGTTAAGTACAAGTACTACTGTGTTATTTTACATAAGTTACAGAAGTTGAGAAAATAAGGAAAGTAATCTCTAAGCGTACTAAGGGTGATAAATAGATAAAGTTAATGATAGAAGAGTGGAAAATTGTGACCTTAAGTATATCATTCATATCTTTTAAAAAAAATTTTCATATTCCATGTATTGTTCTCATTCTTGGAATTCCTGTTTAAGCCAGGAATTGTCTGATTCCTCAGGCATTGAGACATTACTTTCGGGAAAACATTTTTAATGTGCAGCATATTAAACAGTACTTTGATTCTACATTTCTTAATATATTAGAAGGAAATTTGTTCTCCTATATTGAAGATTCTCACTGAACATTTTTTTCAGGTAGGAGTTACAGAGGTATAATGCTTGCCTCACCTAGTGAAGGAGGGTAACAGTATTTGGCCTCAGTGTTCTTCCCACGATGCCTGTGAATTTGGTAACTGTTCTTTGGAACTCATTCGGACTGTTTCCTTCTCCCTGAAGAGAGGCCTAGAAATATGCTGGCCACGTAGAGGCCATTACTTAATGGAAAGAGGTTTACTTCTGGAATTAATTAGTTTTTGAGCCCAGCAAAGGAAATTTATGTATCAGCCGGACTTCTACTTCCTTTTTATGAGGAGGGAGAATTGAGTAGATTAAGGTGAAAAATGGATCCCCGATACTAAAAATTTGGAGAAAGAGAACACATAAAGAACAAATTATTTTTTATAAGAAACTCTTGAGGGGACAACGAAGCTGGTGATAGGGAACCCAAGGTTGAGTAAGGATATTGTTGATGTGTTGTGAGATTGTTAACCATTGTCATAGGGCAACATTTGTAGTAACTGTTAAATGAGAAACTGTTTTGTTCTGTAAGCCTTCATCTTAAGTGAGAATAACAGCACAATTGGAAGAGCGTAGTCAATGTCACTGAACTGTGCATGTAGAAATTTTTGAAATGGTGTATCTTTGGCTATGTGTATTTTCACAAAAAAAAAAAAGGTTGAGAAGTTAGAGGGTTGATATGTTGTGGGGTTGTTAACCAATGTCATAAAACAACATGTGTACTTCTGTTTCATGAGAAACTATTTGTTCTATAAGCCTTCACCTGAAGTACAATAAATAAATAAATAAATAAATAAATAAATAAATAAATAAATAAAAGGAAAGATGTCAAAAAAAAAAAAGAAACTCTTGAATGGAAAATTGCCCTAATTAATGGGTATTTGGTTTCCACTTTATCATTGCCCAAGATCAAAACATAGGTCACAGGCTATTTAAAAACACAGATTTGTTCAAAGTACAATCATGTGTCGTCAAGTACTTTTTAATGCAAGATAAAAGGTGTAGTTGTAAGCTGCATATTAATTTAAATATGGAAAAACATTTTGTCTTATGAAGGTCAAATAAAATTTAAAATACATTATAGTGAGTGGCAATTTACCAATGACAACATAAGCTGTAATATATGTGATAGGAATTGATAGCAAGGAATTGTTGGCTATGTTCTTTGATTAAATAGCCTGAGATCAATTTCTTTTCGAAAAAAATGCAGACTAACACAGCTCTCATCAGCCACAGAGCATGATGTTCTGGGACATTTTGTGTGATTTATGCAATTTATATATGGAAGAGCTCTTACAGCATCAAGCCCCTAACCACCAGAGTGTAAAACTAAATTATTATTTCAGTGGGTTAGGAGAGAACATTTTAAACCATTCACTAATGCTATAGTCTAAACGCTTTTCATGGCTTGCCATATTCTACTTATTCCAATTCAGAATACTGATGTTAAATTAACATTTAATTATCGTGACATTTTGACCACTTGTAACAGACAAATAAAAACTGTGAACCAATCTATTATGTGCAAAACACACAAGCTCTTTGCCAAAAGTAGATATTATTGTGCTTTCACTGACAAGAGTAGGTATTATAAGTCACAAACAAAAGTACTTCTCTCAACAATATAATCTTCAGTTTTTATCATTTTTATTTTGAAAATAGCATAACTGGATTATTTCAGATTGTCATGGCTACATGGAAAAAAATATTAGCACAACATTTTTAAATTGATGTGGGTGAATAGATTTTGAGAAGCAACCCAGGTTACTGTTCATCCTAAATTTGTAAAAGTTTGTTTATCATAGACAAGAACCCAGCAAAAAGGAAAAATATATGGTTATAAATGTTTGGATAACAAATCACTAAGCCATGGAAGGTGACTCCCCAAGTGTTTCTCTAGTGCCAACTAAATAAATGATGAATAAAATAATCACTTGACAGGTTGAATCCTTAGGTGATACAAGTGGTTAACATGCTCAACTACTAACCAGAAGGTTGGTGGTTCAAATCCTCCCAGAAGTACCTTGGGAAAAAGGCCAGATAATCTAATTCCAGAAAATCAGCCACTGGAAAACTCTGTAGAGGACAGTTCTACTCTAACACACATGGGGTCACCATGAGTGGGAATCAACTACACAACAACTGGTTCTATAGGAAAATAATCTGTTACAGAGTGTCCAACATATAGTGACCAAAATCTGTACATTCATGTGTCACTTAATGTCCATGATAGGTTCTGTAAAATAAGGCGTTACGTGATTTGGATGTTGTGCAAACATCAAATTATATACTTAAAAACCCGTTGCCATTGAGTCGTTTCCAACTCATAAGGACCCCATATGACAGAGTAGAACTGCCCTGTTGAGTTTCCAAGAAGCAGCTGGTGGATTTGAACTGCTGACCTTTTAGTTAGCAGCACTTAACCACTGGGACACCAGGGCTCTATTATATACTTAGCAAAGCTATACGGGCTACCTTCTGTTTCACTTCCAAATCGATAATTCTCCTTTGCCTCTTGCTGCTGCTATTACTAGCACTGGTTTTGATGTGTTTGGGAGCCATCATACACTTCATGGTAATATTTTTGAAAGAAAATTAAACAGAGAGAAAAACGCTATTGACACTCAAGAGACGCAGGATACACGAGATTGGATTCTTCTGCCTATGAGTTGAAGCATACACTGTTATACGGTAAACATTTATTTGTAAGTAGAGAGAGTTCACATTAAAATAATGATAAAAAGTACAGTACAGTACATAAGCCAGTAACATAGGCATTTATTATGAGTAGCAAGATGTATAAGTTATATATGTACTGTACCCTTATATGCCTGACAGTGCAATAGCTTTGTATACAAAGACATGAGATACACATGTTGCACGTGGGAAGCTGTTGCGCTTGCTACTTCCAGTTACATCTGCTTTTCCATTCTCCAGTCATGATTTCTGAAATCGATTATAACCCTAAGAGCCCTGGTGGTTCAGTAGTTAAGAGCTCAGTTGCTAACCAAAAGGTAGGCAGTTCGAATCCACCAGCAACTCCTTGGAAACCCTATGGGGCAATTCTACTATGTCATCTAGGGTCTCTATGAGTTGGAATTGACTCCACGGCAATGAGTATGAATGTATATTCAGTCAGACGTTGCCCAAATGGATGTTACGTGGCATACGACTGTATTACCATAAAGTTAGTGGCTTAAAACAATGCAAGTTTATTATCTTATACTTCTGGGGGCCTGAAGTCCAACATGGGTCTCACTGGACTAAAATCAAGGTGTCAGTAGGACTTCATTCCTTCTGGAAGCTCTAAGGGAGACTCTATTCCTTGCCTTTGCCAGCTTTTAGAGGCTGCCCACATTCCTTGGCTTATGATCCATTCCAGCAATAGTATCACTCTGACATATTGTGTGCTCAATGTATTTTTTTATTTAAAAAGTGTTGTTTCATATGGTAACTGAAGTTAGAATAATTTTTTTCTAGTGTATGGTCAAATTCCACCTTGGATTCTCAGTCTTAGCTTTCAGGCATGTATAGTGTCATATAAGCAGGAGATGTAGTCCCTGGGTGGTACAAGTGCTTAATGTGTTCAGCTGCTAACTGAAAGGTTGGAAGTTTGAATCCACCCAGAGATGCCTTGAAAGAAAGGCTTGGCAATCTGCTTCCAAAAAATAAGCCAATGAAAACTATATGGAGCACAGTTCTACTCTGACACAAATCGGGTCTCGGTAAATCAGAATCCACTCAATAGCAACTGGTTTTTATACACATATTACACTGTATGATTCTACATATCATATGTACATATGATACATATTCTACATATCTTCCTTTGTTGTTCTAAGAGGTCAGGGAGAGAAGAGTGCAAGGTCGAGAGACAGAGCGAGCTTTGTCAGAACATCCATTTATATACTGGATGCAGACCACACCCCCATGGAAACTCCCTTTTTAACTGATTGGCTGATCACGTCAGATCACATCATGAAAAGTGATCACATTATATTACATTATGGAAGAGCAACCAATCCAGTGTCTGCCAAATGACTGAAGATCATAGCCTAACCAAGTTCACACATAACACTAAACATCACAGGTATGTAGCAATGGGCATTCTGGCTTTTTGAGCAGTAGTGGAGAAGGTTTGGGGACTATAAATGGCATCAACTATGTCCAGTGGTTGAGGCAGATGTGACCTCATGGGCTTGCAGTTGATATTGTCAGCATTGTTCTTTGAAGCATTACATCCCAGTCTTTGGCTCTCCTTTTGGTAAAATGTTTTTCTCCTTAAAACACTAAGGTAGGTTTTATTTTCTATATAACTAACTCAAATTGTAAATTAGAAAAGAATGGAAAGGTGAGGAATTGAGGTGTTATGGATTGAATTGTGTCCCCCAGAAATGTATGTCAGCTTGGCTAATCCATGATTCCAAGTATTTTGTGATTGTCCAGCATTTTGTCATCTGATGTGACTTTCTGATACGTTGTGAATCCTATCTCTAGGATGTTAATGAGGTGGGATTAGAGGCAATTATGTTAATGAGGCAGGACTCAATCTACAAGATTAGGTTGTGTCTTAGACCAATCTCTTTTGAATAAAAGAGAGAAGTAAACAGAGAGACAGGGGGACTACATACCACCAAGAAAGCAGTGCCAGGAGTCCCTTTGGACTTGGGGTCCCTGTGCCTGAGAAGCTCCTAGACCAGGGGAAGTCTGATGACAAGGGTATTCCCCCAGAGCCTACAGAGAGAGAGAGCCTTTCCCTGGAGCTGACACTCTGAATTCGGACTTCTAGTCTCCCAGACTTTGAGAATAAATTTCTTTTTGTTAAAGCCATCCACTTGTGGTATTTCTGTTACAGGAGCAATAGATAACTAAGAAGTGAGAAAGGTCAGGGAAGTGAAACTAGTCTAGACTGGACAGAAGACGATCACAAGTGAGTGATGATTTGGCATTTTTGTATGAACATGTTTAAAAATATAGGCACATTTTCTCATTTTCCCTTACCCCCTATATCAAATCAACCAGCCAATCACATTATTTTTCCTTCTAAACACGTGTGTATTCCTTTCTTTCCTTCTTCCTCTCATTATTGCAACAGACATTGAGTTCCTGGTATTCAGTCTTGTCTTAATTCTTTCTGTGAGACAAAGGAATCTTTCTAAATAACCACTCTCTATGTTATTCATATTATTGAGAAAATATCTCTAGTCCAAATGAATGAATTAATGTATAGATGATGTAATGTGGTCAGCTGCTGTGAATCTTAATGGGCTCAAAATTTACTAGTAGCAAAACTTCTCAGGAGTTTAGGTATAACATAGAAAAATAAGAATTTGGTTTCTGTCAGTCACAGTGTTCATTACCAGGTGTGATATGCCATCTCACTATATTAGACTGAAGGATCATCATGCTATATCTTTGTGTTCTGTATTTACAGTGGAAAGTAACAACAACAAATTATTGCTACTAGCCAAAGTTGTCTTTGTTGTGTTTTAATGTAATACAAACTGTCCTTAATAAATCTGTACATTACTTTATCTTATTTGCATTTATAGCTATTTTTGCAGTAAATTGTACATACAGTTTTTTTTAATCTTCTAAAGGCATTGTCATTTTCTCTGTAATACATTTGAATGTCAAAGGAATAAAACATACTCTTGGCATTACTAATGCAAATTGTATGCCTTTAAAATGAATCTAAGTGATAAACAGAATTACAGAGTGCTTGAAAACATAACTGCACCTAGATGATAAAAAGCTTGTTTGTTTCATCCATAATGAGATTCTTGTTTTAGGGTAATATGTAAAGCACACATATACCAAATCTTGGAAATAACTAGCCAAAATAAGAAGTTAAAATTCCTGAACATATTATGTCCTAACCAAACCAAATCCGTTGCCATCAAATCAGTTCCAGCTCATAGCTATCCTATAGGACAGAGTAGAACTACCCCATTGGGTTTCCAAGGAGTGGCTGGTGGATTCAAACTGCTGACCCTTTGGTTAGAAGCTTAGCTCTTAACCACTGCGCAGTAGGCTCTATATTCTAACCTTATCATACTGCCTTTATATGACCTTTCCCTCTCAGGATTCTTAGGCATATGCTGAAAAAATTCAAGATCTATGCGTTAATTTCCTTCATACTAATTCTAAGGTAGATAAACCACTCTCTGCTAAGCCCTTTTTGAACACATGAGCCAAGTAAAAATGCTTACAGCTGTCACTAACCTAACACACACATTGTATATATTACAATCTGATATCATTAGTCAATGGATACAAGATTTCTTGTTTCTTTAAAATATACTTTAAATATATACTTTAAAATATACTTTAAAATAAACTTCAGGAAACTGAATACTAGATCTAAAACTTCTTCGATTTCCATGCAATCCAATGTATTGAAGGTTAAAGGAAACTACAAATCTTTAATCAGTTGGGACTATCACTGTTTTGTTATATTTCTAAATGTAAAAAAAAAGAAAACTTTGTGAGGTAACTATCAATATCCCTGCAACTATGAAATCTATCATTTTTAGGATAATTTTTAAAGGTGTAGAATCAGGGTACACAGGTTTCCAACTCTAATTCCATGTTCCTTCTGCTAAAATGTATAGCCTCATAATTGGAAAGAAATATTTTCTCCAAACTGATACATTATCCAGATTTCAAGCTTCAAAGCTTCTTGATGGCTGATTACATAATTTTTAAGAGCAAAGTCCATTTATCTGGTTATTGATTTGTTTTTTTTTTTGTTGTTGTTGTTGTTTGTTTATTTTACTCTTAGGTCTCTGTTTGGGAGACTTAATTTACTCTTAGAGAATTTAGAATTTCGTAGCTGGGGAAGAAAAAAAAGTTCACAGCACAAAACATCGTTGGTCACTGTTTTTATCTTTTTAATTCAGTGAAAGAAAACTTTAGTTCTTCATTGCTTAAAAAAAAATTATGTGCTCAGTAAGTATTTTTTAAGTTTTGATGGACTGAATGAATGAGTGATTTCTAGTATTCCTATTTGGTTACTATCACTAAGTGTGCTCAAAACCAGATATTATTTGCTGCCACAGTTGTTGAATGTGAAACTTTTTAATTGATTCATATCTATAACAGATTTCAGTGTTCTATCATCTTAAGAGATATGGGTCTTCAGTTTTCTAAATAGGTGACATTGGCCAGCTGAGGAAGCTACCATAAATTAAAATTTAATGCATAAAATTAAGGGAAAACTTTACCTAAATTTAGTAATTATTTGTTAAATAATATGGTCAAAGTAAGTGACACATATGAGAGTTCAGTAAGTTATTTTTTCTTCTTTCTTTCCTTTGAAAAGAACTAGAAAGTCTCACAGCAAAACCAAAAACCCAAACTTGTTGCAGGTGAATCCATTCCAACTCATAGCAACCATACAGGACAGACCCCATAAAGTTTTCAAGGAGCGGGTGGTGGATTCGAACTGCCGATCTTTTGGTTAGCAGCCATAGCACTTAACCACTACACCACCAGGGCTCCATCTGTTAAGATGAAAGCCATGAAAATCCTACAGAGCAATTCCACTCTTGAACACATGGGTCTCCATGAGTAAGCATCCACTCCCTGGTAACTAACAACAAAAACCATTTTTTCAGTGAGAGAAACAGGCATAGAGAAAACACATAGAAGGAAAAACTGTGAAAAGCGTTTTAGACATTAATCTTACCAATGTATATTCTCTGTCAATGTATCTTCATATTTAAGCAACAAATCTCTTAATAAAAGCAAAAATAATCTTGATGCTGTTGTTACCATCGAGTCAGTTCTGACTCATGGCTACCCCACGTACAGCACAACAAAACATTGCCCTCTCCTGTGCCATCCTGACAATTGTTGCTATGCCTGAGCCCATTGTTGCAGCCACTCCGTCAATCCGTCTCACTGAGGATCTTCTTTTTCGCTGACCTTCTACTTTACCAAGCATGATGTCCTTCTCCAGGGACTGGTCCCTCCTGATAACGTGTCCAAAGTACACGAGATGAAGTCTCGCCATCCTTGCTTCTAAGAAGCCTTCTGGTTGTACTTCTTCCAAGACAGGTTTGTTCATTCTTTTGGCAGTGCGTGGTATATTCAACATTGTTCGCCAAAATCATAATTCAAACACATCAATTCTTCTTGTCTTCCTTATTCATTGTTCAGCTTTCCAAAGCAAAGTTATATATAAGTATAAAATTGCAAATATGCAATTTAATTTTGGAGAGTTTAGCCAATAAATAAGGAGCCTTGGTGACATAAAGCTTAAGCTGTAGGCTGCTAACCGAAAGGTTGGCAATTTGAACTCACCCAGTGACTCTTCAAGAGAAAGACCTGGCAATCCGCACCCATAAAGACTGCAGCCTAGACAACGCTACGGGTCAATTCTACTATGTCACATGGTCAGAATCAACTTGACGGAACCCCAAAACAACAGTCAATAATTACAGTCGTTTACATTTAGACTCTTAAATTTGCTCGTAAAATGATAAGTAAAATGACAAATGAAAAATAAGTAAATTATAACAATAATATTGGCCAAAAAAAAAAGTAAATAACATCACCCATGAGTAGTGTGCTCCTCAAAATAAGCATCTAGATAAAACCAAATGGTTAACAACTACCCTAGACCAAAGATGAGAAGGCTGGGGGGACAGGGAAACTAGATTAATGGAAACAGAACAATCAAAATAGAAATAACAAGAATGCTGATATATTGTGAAGAATATAACCAATATCACTGAACAGTATGCATAGAAATTGCTAAACGAGAACCTAATTTCCTGTGTAAACTTACACTAAAAATGCAGTAAAATATTTAAAAAAAAAAAAAGGCAACAAACTTGATCTCAGCATAACTTGGTTGAAGTACGAGTTCTTTTCATATGTCGGCCTTTAAACCTTAACAAAAGAAGAAATTAAAGTAAACAAATGTTTGTTAAGATGTTTTTGAAAAAATGAGCTTACGTATGCATAAAACAGCGTGTTTTCTTCAGGAGTAAATAAAAGAATCCTTGGGAAAATGTTTTATTACTTCTCATTAATTTCCTCAACATACAGCTGAGCCATTCCTGCATGTCAGATATACTACTGAAAATTATCCTACTATCTGAGATATCTGCTTGCCTTCAGTCACTCGCATACACAGCCACAAAGTATACCTTATTAAAATGTCACCTATAAACACATGCCCAAGTAGTTTTTAATTCATGCTTAACTGATCGTTATTCTTAATTGTGATAGTCATGAGATTATGAGTTGGATGCGCTGGATTATGTTTATACAGTACATGAAAATTAAAACACCAGTGTTAAAACTAAAAAAAAAAAAAAATTCCAGTTTAAAAAAAAATGTGATTGAAGTGAAAAATGAATAACAGATACTTACCTTGGGTAAACTGAATTTGTATAAGTTTGCTAATTTTTCCAGGAAGTTTGTACTAAATTGATATTAAATTTAAATGCCAGCATCAGCATAGTTAAAAAAAATACAGATACCTTACAGAAATATCACAGTCCCTAAACCTAAACATAATACGTTTTTGGAATTTTTTCTTACTTCCGCTTCTGTAACTGGGACATAATTCTTAAGATTGCTCATTAGTTGTGTGTGTATATTGTAGTATATATTGGTTATCTTTCTGATACACTGCCTCATGCGCCTGCAAGCACAAACACACACATATACATGTTCATGAAATATTTACCACAATTTCATGTAGAAATAATTCATTTCATAAATATATCTCTGACATATATCTTTGACATGGACTTTAGTCAGGCTTTGTTAAAGGTTGATGTACATTTCTAAGCAATGTGTATTCCATTTTTAGGAGACAAATTTAAATATATATTAATTCAAAATCAACATTGTGTAATTCAATTCCTTATGACTATTGTTTATTTTTATCTTCTGATTCTGTCATTTAAACTCAGTGTTATATTAACCTCTTCTACCTCCGTAAAAGTACTTCTGTCGAATGCTTTGTATTTCTGGTAGTTTCACTTTGTATATTTTCATATTCATTTAGTTACCATAATTTTAACTGTATCTTAGAATGAATATTTTTATTTTTGATATTAGTGTTTAACCAACACAGTTATGATAATGGTGGGTTATCTTCATTTGTGTTTTGATTTTAGAATTTCTGGGTTTTATGTCTGTTTATTGCCTTTGTGTGATCAGGTTTTTCACGTAGACTTTGTTTCCTTTTTTTTACATAGTTTGATTAACTTGAATATCTAATTTACCACACTGTTGTATGGAATTCCCCCCCCCACATCCCCACAGTCTTTCACTGGCAGTTGTTTTCACCCCTATTTTAAGCCTCTAAGATCATTTCACCTCTTTTTTAAGTATTCTTCAGGGTCTGATTTTTCTATGGGCATATGTACACCTTGGCTTCCTACCACATTTGGTTTAAATTTCTCCATACTGACAAATGCATTTTATAGTGTCTAGTATGAGTATGGATTTTATGTGTGTTGCATGCTTATATGTGTGTCTGTGTTAGCGTGGGTGCGTATGTTACAAAAACAGAATTTCCAGTTTGGGTTTTTCTCCCATTTTCTTTCTTTCTTTTTTTTTTGAAATAAGAGTCACTGTCTTACTCAACCATATGCAATCAGAACTCGTAATAAGAACAAAGTGCTTATTACCATTATAAAATGACTATTTTAAATGCCTATTTTACATATTTTGGAACATTTGAGTCTTAAGATATCCTGTCTTTTTCTTCTGTCTTAGTTTCCTATAACTACCATAACAAAATTGCACAAAGTGGGTGGCTTTAAGGAACAGAAATTTATTTTCTCACAGTTCTGGAGATTAAAAGTCCAAATAGGGTCTTGGCCATGTGGGTTCCTTTTGTAGGCTTTCACTCCTAGTTTCTGGTGTCTTCCAGCAATCCTTGGTGTTCCTTTGCTTGTAGATAGGTCCTTACCTGATGTCTGCCTTACTCTTGTGTGCATCTCTTTGTCTATTCTGCTTTTTTATAAAAGACCACACAGAAGTGATTAGGTTTAGGACCCATCATACTTCAATGTGACCTCATTAGCATAAAAAAGAATTTTTTTATTTCCAAATAGGATTAGGTACACGGTTTAGGACTTCCACATTTCTTTTGGGGGGACACAATTCAATCTATAACATCTTCTTTGCTTATAAATCCAAAATGTATTTGCAAGAAGATGTTAATAATTATGAAAACTTTATTTTCATTTTAGGATTAACACTACTTATACATTATTTTAATGTTAAAATCATTTCAAGTTGTCTTTTAAAAAATCAAAATTATTTGCAATATCATTGCCATAATATCACTCAAAATATCAGAATTGAATACACAAAAACATTACAGATTTTTGGCAATTGCATAAGCACTGGGATTCCTTGACATTTACTGATAGTTACTCTAATAAAAAGAGTTTCAAATGCAGAAAGCAAATTGTAAGATCGTGTCATATTTGGAAGATTTTAGAAGCACACTGACCAAAAAGCATTTCAAAAAGTACAAAAAGTTTCTAATGTGGTTATCTAGTTTCAAAAGCAAGCATTATTAAGCTTGTAGAATTAATATAAGTTATTGTTATTCTAACATCATTCTTTAAGTGTTGATTTTGGGAAAGTATTACAGCTTGTTTTTCTTTACAATTTCATGTATCTAAAGAGAGATATAGATATTTTCTCAATCAAGAAAAGAGATTTTCATTTTTCCTCTGAGAAAATTATTATTATTAATTGCAGATCACTGAATGCCACTGTATAAACTGTAAATGACCATTGCCAGCTAATAATGAATGCAGAAATAAGGCAACAGTGACACTACAAAAGAAAAAAAATATATATTGCTTCTGTGTAGGCAAATGAAACAAGATTTCAAGAATCTGGGCATTTAATCTTGGGCATTTGCTCTGAACTTTAGTTCAAATTAAATTTAGCACTTTCTATTGCTAGCAACATGCTGGCTTCAAGCTCACGATGTCCCCCTGTTGCTTTATTACAAGATGACTTACGGAGTTTCATTTGAGTTTCTGCTACTTTATTTTAAATGGCAATGTGAGCTGTGAAAACATTTACTACTGAAGGAGTGCATAACAATTAGCCCTTAAACACTTCAGTAGCCAAGAGAAATGAAAAATACCGTTTAGTATTTAAATGGAAGGAATGTGTTTATTGCCATTTCTAAATCTCCATCCTCCTCCCTTTAGTGACCAAAAAATAGATTGAAAACAGAGTAATGCAAACTCTGGCATAAAAATTTTCTCATTTATAGTCTCTTGTTTGACAAGCTGTAGGTGAAATTAAAAATATCTAAAACTGAACTGTAACTTACTGTATTTTTTTCTTAGCTTGCATTAATGTTAACTTCTTCTATTGGGCATACATACATTTTTTGATACTTTTAGGTACATTTGGTTAACAGTATGCTATTTTTCAGTAAAGATCATTCATAAATACTCTCTGACCCCCATCTCTGTTTCATCCATTTCTTTCCATAATATATAAAATTACTATAATATGGTTTCCTAAGGGCCTGGGGTCTACTTTCACACCTGATAAACCAAAAACCAAAGCTGTTGCCGTCAAGTCAATTCCTATTCATAGCAAACCCATAAGACAGAGTAGGACTGTCCTATAATGTTTCCTAGGCTGAAATCTTTACAGAAACAGACTGCCACTTCTTTCTCCCACAGAATGGCTGGTGAGTTCAAACTACCGACCTTTCAGTTAGCAGTCGAGGGCTTAACTGCTGAGCTACCAGGACTCCTTTCACACCTGATAGAGCTCCCAATTCCACACATGTAGACTAAACCCTGATAGACTCCCTCTGTCCTATGTAGACTCTCTCAAACATTATTAACCCATCAATTTTAAACTCCCCCCATTTACTGTACTTTGTTTTTATTAGATCTATCCTTCCTTTAGTTTTATTCGATCGATCCTTGTTGACCATATTTACTAGATTTTATCCTTATTGCTGCCTTATATTTTGCGGATGCCCTAATTCCCTGTGTTCTAATTCCATTTAGACCTCTAACCTTAACTCTCTTAAACCTGTGCCTTATGTTCTCCAGCCTCATCTCAAGTCTTTACCCTATTACTCTTACTATATTTGAGATCGTCTCTTAGAGAGATACTGCTAAGTGCTGTTAGCCTCTAATTTAGAAGAATCAGGCTGGAAAACACCTCCTGATTCACATGTCCATAGAACTGGGTATGTACCTATTTGCAAAAGACATCACATGTTAAATTATTCTGTGGCCTCTGGCAATTCTCCCTACCACAAACAGACATACACATACAAGCACACACACGTGCACACACACCAGTTTTTATGCTCACCATGTGTACTTCATACTACTTTCTTTCAGTTAATGTCCTTTAAAACCAGTAAAAAATCAAACCAGTTGCCATAGAGTCAACTCTGACTCATGGCAACCCCATATCTGTCATAATAGAACTGTGCTCCATAGTGTTTTCAGTGGCTGACTTTTTGGAAATAGACCACCAGGTCTTTCTTCTTAGGTGTCTCTGGGTGGACTGGAACCTCCAATCTTTCATTTAGCAGCCAAGCTTGTTAACTCTTTACACCACCCAGATACGTCTATGCTTTATAACTACTTATGAGTATCTATCAGGGCATTCTTAAAGTCAATCTACGTGAATATCATACTCCTCTCCTTCCTGGGAGATGCAAATGTTTAAACTTGCCTAGCAATCTACTGTCAAAAAAATCAGCCATTGAAAACCCTATAAAGTATGTCTGCCTCAAGTATTATGCTCTTTTAAGATCTAGCTATATGGGATCAAACTGACAACAGCAACTTAAAAGATGAGACAAGAACTTTAGAGGGCAGTGAGTTTATGTTAATGGGGGGGACTCAGAAAAGGAGGGTGAAAATGGTTGTACAATTCACAGGATGTTGGCAATGTCACTGAATTTTACATGTACAAACTATTGAACTGATGTATGTTTTGCCGTGTATATTTACAACAGCAGCAAAAATAAATTATATAAAATTTAAAAAACCCAGAAAACCCTATAGAGCCCAGTTCTACTCTGACACACATGAGGTCACCATGAGTCAGAATCTACTGGACAGCGACTTGTTTTCAACACCTAAGAACCAAAGCTTCTCTTCTACTGGTGCCTCTCCCCCCACCACTCTTTTTATTTCTAACCTCCCCACTTCACTCAGTGCTGCATATCAAGAACCATGAAAGAAGACCGGGTATATCAATATATTAACAATGCAAAAACGTCACTTCTATTTCTGATTTGACTGATTTGCTTCTCAAAGGTGTTGAGTAAAGCATGACTTATCCAGAAAGTTTCTTCCAAACAGTAGCAATGAAATTTGACAAGATAATTATAGCTTGCTTATGGAAGATGCAGATAAATTTGCTTGTGGTGAGTTACACCAACTTAGGGAAAAATCTCTAAGTGGAAATTTACTATGAGAAACTACCTTTGTTTTTGCCCCTATTTTAACAGTCTCCATGTAATAATTTTCACTTGATTCTTAAGTGTATATAGTACTTGCAAATACCAAACAGATACATGTAAACAGATAGCATTTTTACTCATATTCTATTCTATTAAGTCACCGTAAGATTAATGTGCTTAATTTTAAAATTTGTCTAATTTAGCTTTTTTATGACCTTTTGCTGCACTTTTTTTAACATATAATGTTAGGTTTTGAAATAAGAGGAAAACAAGGAAAGGGAAATAGTGACTATATGATGATTCAGTAATTTTTTTCTAATTTGTGCGAGGTTAGTTAAATTAAGGTCTTTTCTTAATCCATATTATCCAAGACAGATAACATTTATTAAAATTTTATACATCCCTATCATTTCTTCCCTCACAAAGATAGGGCTGTCCTTTGTGTGCAGAAGCAAACAAGCTTTTCTGAGCCTTTGAGGTGGAAACAGTGAATTCAATGTTTCCACAAATCAGTTCTGGCCACCCGAATGCTCCAGATGAGATTGGATTGTCTACAGAGATAATAAAACGTGGGACCCTGAGACTCCCACAGTAGCAACCTGACTATTCTCGGTTGTCCTGGGTCATTATACCCTTGATGCTCTATCTCTTGGGGAAGAGTCAAGATTTAATAAAGGTCATCAGGGCTGTGTTCACAGAGAGGTACAATGCCAGTTTGGTCAGTTTATAATACCCAGGCATCTTCTCTGGAAGGTCATTGTTCTTCATATTTGCCTGACACATCTTTCTCTCATACTCATTTATCACAACACTAAGCTCTTGTTATTATGTTTTTCTAGCCATAACGTTTAGAGCCGTTCATCCTGCTTTAGTTAATCTATTAATTATATGATATTTGCTTCATGATTAATTGATCATGCCCTGTTTATTCTCATTTATCTAAAGTCCAGTTAATAGCAGACAGTAGAGTACACACAAATTATGCTAGGATCGAGGCACATCTGAGTGATGAATGCTTTCAATGACCACTTTGACACTCTTAGACAGCACTTGAATGGGGACGAGGTAGCGTACTCCTGGTGAAGGAACAACATTTATGAGTCTATGGATTCTAGAAAGAAAATAATTTGAGTTTGAATGTATGTTGGGCAAATAGTAAATAATTTTGTATAATTTAATTGCAGTGTATGAGAGACAATGGGAGATAATTGAGGTCAGGTAGACAGAGACCATATTCAGAAAAAAAGAAACAAAAAACTTATTTTCTAGTGTGACAAGACTTGGATTTCATCCTGTATGGTAGATTCTAAATAAGGATCACTGTGCTAAAATTTCACTGGTAATAGGGTTGAAGATTCGTTAAGAGCATTAACAGCTTAGTTTACATCAGAGTTTTATATATGATATTCAAACAACTTTTGATACAGGTGGGATATGCACAAATCTTTATATTTTAGAGTCAGTGACACCGATATTTGATCACTGTCTTCAAGGACACAAGATTCAAACTTAGGTCTTTTGACTCCTGGGTCAGAATTGTTTTCATACCCAATCCTGCTATGCCCTTAACCACCTCTCCCTTGAACATAGTTACATTCTCTTTTGTATGTATTATTGAAGAAAATCACTTGACTTAAAGAAAATATCTTTTTGAGTTTCTTACAGTAGCTATTTTTGTAAATATTCAATGCAATCTAATTTAATTCACAGACCCCAAGCTATCCGTAGGATATTGAAACATACCTGTATTATTTTCATAGTAATAAGGAAGAGTAACTAAGTTCCTAAGCAAGAAATAGATTGGCATTTCAAGTATTCTTGCCAGCCTATGCACATTACTTATAGGAATAAGATCCTAGATTTCCTCTATGGGCTATTTCACTTCTAGTACAGAAATCCTATGAGTCCACAGCCCCTCATAAATTACATTCCCATGAAGGGTAGCACACAATCGAATATTTCTCAATTCACCCAGAAAATCTTACGTTATGTTATGATATAAAGAATATGCCTACCGACCAAAATATTTTCTCCATATCATTTCAAGATGACATATCTGCCTGGTATGTGAGCCAAGTCCTTGGAGAGACTCTAAAATGAAAATAATTTCTCCTTGATAAAACTATATTAACATAAATAGTAACTCATATGCATTACAAAATTGTTCATAATCATAAGATGGGTTCTATGTCTCCCTACTTGGGAAATTTAACCATCCCCGAAGACTGAACAAAGGAGCCCTGGTGACATAGTGGTTAGGTGTTTGGCTGCTAACACAAAGGCCAGTAGTTCTAACCAACCAGCCTCTTTGTGGGAAAAAAATGTGGCAGCCTGCTTCTGAAAAGATTTAGAGCTTTGAAAAATGTATGGGGCAGTTCTACTCTGTCTTATAGAGTGACTGTGAGTTGGAATCAACTCAATAGCAAAGGGTTTAATGACTGGATGAAAGTCCTTGAGTGGCACAAACAGTTCAGTGCTGGGCTACTAACCAAAAGATTGGCCGTTCAAACCCACCCAGAGTTACCTGGGAAGAAAGGCCTGGCAATCTGCTTCTGAAAGGTCACAACCTTAAGAACATAATGATGTATAGTTCTACTCTGACACACAAGGGATCAACATGCGTCAAAATCGACTCGAAGGCAATGGATTTAATGACTGAATCTGTGGAAACTTTATCCTTTAAAGATTTAATAAAGAAGCTTGAGGAGTGACCAGGAAGTCGAAAACAAACAGAGAAGAGTGGTTTACTGGAAGCAGGAAAGTAGAGCTTTTTTAGGAGGTGGTTGACTCACAACATCCACCACTGATAACAGGTCAAGGAGGTCAATAACACATGAGTTATATTGGATTTGTTCATTTAGAACATGACTCATTTATTAGAATCATTAAAACTACTCAGTGTGAATGGAGACATTTTGATGAGGAGGAATAAGTTTAAATATTAAAGTGTTTAACCATTTCATGATATAAAATTGTAGGGATAAGAATTAGGAGGAAAGATGGAATCTGAACTTTGGAGTCCAAAATAGGTCTAGATTTCATTTATTTATAGGTATTTTTGAGGAAACCATCCAAACTTTCCAACCTCAGTATGTCCATGTATAAAAAAGTTAAAATAATAATTGTGCAGAGTGGAATGTATTAAATACTTAAAGTATAATCACCAGGCATTGCCTGGACATGATTAATGGCTCACTTAGTATTAGTTATCTTTCTTATACTTATTAGAAACAGAATATACAAGTCAAATATCTACTTATTTGGTTTTAGAAAAACAATAGTACACTGGATTATTGATTTCTCATTTAGTGCTCTTCTGACCACATAGCTAATAATTTTTGTGGAAATTTTAGTAAGTACCTTAATCTAAGTTTTACTTATTTTATCAATGTATGAAGAAAATAATAGCATTGATCTCATGGTATTGCTGTAAGGATTAAATTAGTTAATGAGGTGCTCAGAAGACTCATGAAACAGTTAATACCATGTAGTGGTAATATCTTGCTGCTTCTGATGATAATCATGATAAAATAATCATTAGTATTATAAAATATTTTAAGGTTGGTGTGAGAATGAAATATATTTGTAGCTCTAAGAGTAGGTATTTTTTTTTTTAGGTGTAAAACAAAGCTTTCATAAATTTAATGTAGAATCTTGAATAAAAGATACAAAATGGAATAAGAAATTCTGAAAGTATCACAGCTTTTTCATTACAATAAAATATTAATATTTACTTTGCTAAAAAAATCTTGCCTTTAATTTTCTCACTGACCTTTAGTGAGAACTTTGAGTAAACATATATAATTTTGTAGTTTCAATTTAATCAATTGTGACCTTAACAGTTAGTTAAATAGAAAAAGAAATGAGATTATTTTAGAAATTGTATTTATGATACTCAACAGCATATCATCTTTGGAAAGCAAGGATGTGAGAAAATGGAGAAGGTTTTTATTTTAAAACGAGAAGGAAAAAACAATTTATATTTGACCTATTTTTCTAACAACTAGATTATATCAAATGACTGTTAATTATATATAATACAGTAGATCAGCTGTAGTTTAGGTTTAGAATTTCCAGAGTCTCGTTTTGCTAATTTAGAATGTTGTGGATTAAATTGTGTTCCCCTAAAAAAGAGTTTGAATCTTAACTCCTATACCTGTGAATGTAATCTTATTTGGAAATAAGTTTTCTTTGTTATGTTAATTAGTTAATTAGATGATACTTCAGTAGGGTGGGTTTTAAAACTAATCACTTCTGAGTTATAAAAACAGCAATTAGACACAGACATACTTACACATGAGCGGAAAACGAACACCGTGCCGAGATCATCTACAAGCCAAGGAACCAAGGAATGCTGGAGACTACCTACAAGGAAGAAATCCACATGACCAAGACCCTGATGTCGACTTTTATTCTTCAGAACTGTGAGAAAATAAAATTCAGTTTTGTGAAGCCACTCACTGGTGGTATTTCTGTTACAGCAACAGTAGGAAACTAAGACAGAGAGTAACAAAGAAAATGTTTGAATTTTTTGTTATATATACACATACAAACACACACATATATACATGTATGTAGATATATGTACATACACAAACACATATATATACATGTATATAGATATATGTACATACACACACACATATACATGTATATAGATATATGTACATACACACACATATTATAGATACATGTACATACACATATATACATGTATATAGATATATGTACACACACATACATGTATATAGATATATGTACATACACACACATATATACATGTATATAGATATATGTACATACACACACATATACATATATACGTGTACATACATATGTATGTTTGTGTATGTGTATATATGCATAACTATGCCTATATGTATATATGTGTATATATATGTATACATGGAGCCCTGGTGGTGCAGTAGTTAAGAGCTCGGCTGCTAACCAAAAGATTGGCAGTTTTAATCTACCAGCTGCTCCTTGGAAACCCTATGAGGCGGTTCTACTCTGTCCTATACGGTAGCTATGAGTTGGCATCAACTTGATGACAACAGATTTGTTTTTTTTCTAATATGTGTATGTATAAGTATATATATATACACATATAATTTCTTCCTCTCTTTTGCTTACCAATATCCGTTTATTAATATCAGTCTTTCTATTGTGCATCATCAGTATTCTCACGAACAAGATGTAAATGGTATCCCTTCAGTCATGTAACAAAACTGAGCTTTAAATTTCAGTTAAGAAATTCACTGCCACCAAAGTGTTACTTTCTCTTCTTAGACTTTCACTTGATAGTTTTAGCAGAATTCAAGTGAAGTAAAAGAACAATATTTCAGTTCATTATGGCTTCCTTTCAGATTGAAATGTTGCCCTGCTTTCCTTCTGATCGCATCTCTACTAGTTTATGTATCCAGTTAAAAGCTGAGCAGAGAGTACAGGAAATATACTGCATATGCCTTCCATGTCTTCCCCCTTGCTACAGAGCTATAATTTGCACAATAAGTTAAACTATAAATCCTAACATCTAATCTCATTGAGTAGCTGAATGTATCAAATGAAAATAGATTGCAACTATTTTCCAAGGGAATTCAATCTCAATATTGAGGAGCATTTCTGGTAAGCCAGACAATTGCAATATTTTTAGTCTCTCAAGTTCATGGAACAAAATGATGATTTTGATGTACAGTTTTTATCCTTTGAAATTACTTTTCCTACTAAAGTATCATGCATTAGCTTATGAGACATATACCAATTATTAAAAATGCAGAATATTGAATTTAAAGTATATTATAAGCCCCTATTAATGTTAACTCTAAGATATTTGATATTTAATGTTGGCGTATTTTTTTACTCAATGTTCTTAGAAATCAATTTATTCCTTTTAAAGCCTAATATCAGGATTTCCTACTTCTTAGATAAACTGGTTTCAGTTTACTTTAGCTTTTTAATATAAAGATTATGACAGTTTAAAAAGTAAACATGCTCTTACAAAATAAATATCAAAGAAGATCATTATGATAAAGAATAAATGTTAGGATTCTGAAAATATTCTTAACTACTCTGTAACATACATTTAAAAAAATCAAAATTCTGAAGTCATAAAAATGTCTGGACACTATAAAATTTATTATTTAACCATATTTTCAAAGAGAAGTTATGAACTTTATTTTTTTACCAGACTTCTTGTATTCCTTGTCTTAAGACTATGGACAATTTGATTGTCTCTGTTTATAATATCTACCTACCCATATCTAGCTATCCTTTCTTTTTTTGAAGATGCAGTTCCAAACTGCATGATTTCAACCATGTTAGGATTAGTTTGTACCTATTTTCTTTACTACAACCTCCTCCTAAGTAAATAAGATACATATTTGCAAAGTGCTCAAAGTGTGGCAAAAATTATTTCATGAAGGTTAAAAAATAATTATTTTAAAGGAAAACATAGAAGAATATCTTCACAATCTAGGATAGGCCAAATAGGCAGATGATATCAAACGTTAGTGAGGATGTGCACCAAGGAAAATCCTGAGTGACTGCTGATGGGAGATACAGTTGGCAAAACCCACTATGAACACTTTTTCTGCTATACTTACTAGAGCTTAATACATGAATAGCCCCCTTGGCACCATAATGCCATTTCTAAGTACATTCTCACCAGAAATGCAAACATATGTTTCCTAAAACACCTGCACAAATATGTGCTTACCAGTATTATTCATAATAGCCCCAAACTAAAAATTCTCTAACGTTCATCAAGAATAGAATAGATGAGTAAATCAGGATGTATTTATTTCCATAATAGGGTATTCAGCAATGGGAAAGAACAAACTACTGCTACATGGAAAATACGGTAAAATCTCACAAATATAATGTTGAACAAAAGAAGCCAGATACAAACAGCATATACTGTTGGATACCATTTTTACAGGGTTTAAATACAAGCCAAATAAATCTATGATTCTATAAATCAGAATGGTATTTATGTTTGGGAGTAGTAGTGACTGGAAGGGCAAATTCTGGCGTGCTGCTTACTGTCTCTTGACTTTCTTTTCTTCTTTTACTTTTCTTCCAGTTTTTAAGTAATATGAACAATCAAGGTAAAAGTAGATAAACGTGTATTATTTGTGTCTTACATTGGAGTTAATGAAATATGTGTAGGCAATTTTGCAAAGAGTTGTAAGTTTTAGTGGACAAGTTTAATCACAGATATGACAATTTCATGCGATAGCATGCGAAATTATATAAAATATCTTCCATAGTTCTAATCATACCATCGGTTCTTAATAAGTTCAGATTTTTGGAAAAATCACTTCAGACTTGAAGAGTAGAACATCTTCATAATCTATGTTTCCATTTATTCTACATCAATTTTACATATTATTTTTGAGAAAGAAAAGCATTTGGAGCGAGAAAGCTTTGAAGTTCTTCACATTGTATTTCTTCATTTCTTATTCCAGGTGTAGAAGTAAAACAAAATGTTTTTCTGTTTTAGTTTCAAGATCTCTGGAATTCTTTCACACTTCATATAATTTCATATCTTAAAAATCAACTTGTTAGTAAAATTGGCCCTCTATCTAGGATTAAATACTGAAAAAAATTCTATGGCGCTTTCTGCAACTCAAATTCAGGAATACATTTCTAGAATTCTTATAGTTCAACCTGAAGACATCTCCTTTACTATAATGTTCTTTACTATAAAAATTATATACAAAAAAATCTTCAGTTATGTTTTACAACAGCTAAAAATTATCGCTTCAAAAGCTTTTTTGAAGGGTGAAAGAAATACTTAATAGATAATTACCCTTGCAATTATACTGAAAAAGAAACTGTGGATAATTTGGCGACAAATCTTTATTTAACAACTCTCCTTAGAGCAGTTGCAGTGGATATATAGGATGGAAAATACGGTGCTCAGACTACTGGTGAATTTGCCCTCAGAATAAAAGCAATGGGCTCTTTGGAAAGAATCTTTACAAAGTAACATCATCATAATATTAGAGAAAGCATTCTGTTGGGAGAACTCGAGGTATATTTTACAAATCAAGGAATGGAAAAATAAATTCAACCACAAATTCTACTTTAGATAGCAAGAAAAAGGAATGAGAGTTTTCTCTTTTAATAAAAAAGAGTTTAAAATATGAATCAACATTGAGGTACGGAAATATATATATATTCATCTAGACTCCGCATTTGCAATCACCCTCACCATTACCTACACTCATATCTACTTATACAGCTTAATGTAAATAGTTCGATTAAAGCTACCAATTTGTAGTAGTTTCAGCTGTGGTTAGTTGGATTTATTACTCAGAAATGCACTTTTATACATTTTAAGTGGAGTTCAAAAGAGATATATGGAATCATTTACAGAGTAAATATATATATATATTTTTTTGGTGCATCTACCATGGACAGACACTTGACTAGCTGATACAGACTTTGCTAAGATGTTCTTTTATACCTTGGTGATGTCGTGGTTAAAAGCTTGGCTGGTATCCAAAAGGTAGGCAATTCGAATCCACCAGCTGCTCCCTGGAAACCCTATGGGGCAGTTCTACTCTGTCCTATAGGGTCGCTATGACAGCAATGGGTTTGGGTTTTCTTTTTTTTTTTTTGGTACTTGTATAAAATAACCTCTACCCAAGTTGCTTCATTTTGTACCTGACACACCAGAAATTAACTCAGTCTTTCTTTTTTTTTTTAATTTCAATTAGGAGTCTTTTTCTTAGGGTATTATGATTCTCAACATCTTCTTAATATCACAGTCTTTCTTTGATCAAGTGTTCATTGTCAACATTGACTTTTGGCAATTTTTATTTGCAAACACATCTACTCTTCAATATTCATATGCAGACATTCCAATTCCATTTTCAATATCCTTCAATTATAATACTAACATATTTTCTCAAGACATTATTATCGTTATTAATCATTGTTTCATTTGTCATAACACTAATATATTCACTAAATTTATAACTAAGAAAATATTTATGAAACTTATTATCAACTGTATGAAAATTTAAAATTATGTGTATGTAAGTCCAAGCCATCCAGCCTGATTCATTCTAGGGTGTGATCCCATAATAACCTGTCAGTAGTATGAAATTTCAGTGTGCTTCTTTGGTGATTATATAAATAGATTACAATGATATTTTAAGTCATATCTTAGTGCATTCATACAAACTGTAAGATGATTGGAACCTTCAAATAAAGTAGTTGCCTTTCCTGATAAGTACAAAAATGATTATTATGTCTCCTTTGACTGATGTCCATCCAAATTCTACATTGAATATTTGTCGTTCTTTAAGAATCTTTAGACTTTCCACTATGCACTGAGACAAATTTCTAGTTTTCAATAACCCTGGTACATGAACACTTGCTTTATTTTCCCTTGTGCAGTATAGCCTTTTTAAAAACTAGCCTTGCAATATTAAAACAAGTAAACAAATAATTTGACAACAATTGAACTTGAAATGCAGTGAGAAATGTATTCCTTTTCATGGAAAAGCTTATTTTTCTGATCTATACTTATATGTTTAAATGATATATTAATTAAATGAAGAAATTTTTCCCTATTTTCATCTTTTTTATTTAGATTCTGCTTATTGGTAACTCTTTTGATCTTTACTTATAATAGATACAATCTTCATTGAAAAAAACTAAATTCTAACAAATATTGTTAAAATATGTATTTATCTTTAAATAATTATAAACTAAATGTATGATTCAAGTTATATTACATTATTTGCATTATAAATGATCATTGATGCAGAACCTATGTGGCTTAATGACGGGCCTTTCTGTGAAAATATTTATTATTTTGACAGGGAAAATAAACAGTATTTGTATTCACTGGTAGAGTTCATGAAAAGTCACTTATTTTAACTGTTAGATACAATTTAATACAAACATAAAGCCTCTTCCAAAACCCAAACCCATTGCTGTCGAGTTGATTCTGAATCATAGCGACTCTCTAGGACAGAGTAAAACTGCCCCATAGGGTTTACAAGGCTGTAAATCTTTACAGAAGCAGCCTGCCTCATCTTTCTCCCACTGAGCAGGTGGTGGTTTCAAACTACCAACCTTTCAGCTAACCTTTCAGTTAGCAGCTGAGCAATTTAGCCGTTGTGCCACCAGGGCTCCTTATAAAGCTTCTGAAAGAATATATTAAAAGTTTAAAAAGCAGGAAGCAGTAAACAAATGTTTGCTTTCGTGTTTGAATTTTGTTCTTATTTTTTATTTAAAAGATTTTTTGGGTGTGATTTATTTATAAAAAAACCAAATAAGTTACTAGAAAGAGACAGCAGCTGAAAACTGTAAGAAGACACATCCAGAAATGCATAAAATGCCTTGTGATTCTTTGTATGTTTCAGTAAGTTAAAGTTTAGATGCTAAATTACGAGGTTCACATCTGCTTCAGTGAAGACCATTCCTGTGGCAAGTACCGAAGGAAAAAAGAAAAAAACATTCCAGAAAGCTTAGATGGGGGAAAAAATTTTGTTGGCTCCTGAATTTGAGAGAATAAGGCATAGACACAAAATCAGGAAATCCTGGATACTGGAGCTTAAAATTTATCACAGGGTCTTTGTTTTTTCTGGTCTCACTCTCCACAGTGAGTTTATTTGAGTGTCCCACATAGAAGACTCAGTGATAAAGGCTCTTTCCTCTTAGTGTCCATGCTGTTGCTTCTCCATGTCAAATCCTCTCAAATTCAAGTCCTGTCTCTCTTCTGGCATTCCAACAAACATCCTCTAATATCACCAATGGCTTTTATGGTGGCAGAACCAATGGCTGTAGCCAGGGGAATAGAATATACTTTCTGGATTAATGCCTGGTATGTCATATATTGTCCAAACAAGGACACTTGAGAGTTGAACCCAATGCTGTCCAGTCAATTCCAACTCTTAGTGACCCTCTAGGACACAGTAGAGCTGCCCCATAGGGTTTCCAAAGCTCTAATCTTTATGAGGAACCCTGGTTGTGCAGTGATTAAGAGCTCAACTGCTAACCAAAATGATGGCAGTTCTAATCCACCAGCTGCTCCTTGGAAACCCTATGGGGGCAATTCTACTCTATCCTATAGGGTCGCTATGAGTTGGAACGGACTCGACCGCAACAAGTTTGGTTTAAACTTTACAGAAGCAGGTTTAAGCTTTACAGAAGCAGACTGCCGTATCTTTTCTCCCACAGAGATGCTGGTGGGTTTGAACCACCAACCTTTTGGTCATTAGCTGAACATTTAACCACTGAAGTAGCATCAACAATAATTCAACAAAAAGTCAGGTGTGAATAAGAACTGTCCCAGGCAAACTGGACCGTATGAGCACCTTACAATAATTAATTCACCGCTCTATCTTTCAAGAAATCTGCATGCAAGATGTTCCCCATTTGAGGCAGATTGAATCCAAGTGGGAGGAGGGATAGATCTCCAGATAAAAATTAAGAATTGATGCCAAAAGAAGTGTGGGTGAAAGCTCGGAAGTCAAAGAACGTGTCTGAAGAGAGTGTGATTTATTATGGCTGGTCTGGATGTAGTTCATAATGAGTCAATAATCTGTGATTAAGAGATAGATTTAAAACACCCACAATAGTTTTAGTTTTCAAAAACCCCTATGTACGATGGCAGAGATTGATAGCAGGCATAACAAATTCTTCTATCCGGGAAACAAGAAACTGGGAAATACACATACAGACTCATCACTACTCTACAGAGTATTGAAGGAGAAATACTATCAAGCACTGGCAGTACTGTGAGAGGTTATACACAAAATCTCTCCAAGCTTGGCGCTATGGCAGATTCTCACCAGCTCATTGCCTTCTGTGTTTCTGATTCTCCTCTCACTGGAGATAACCAGTTGCCATGGAGTCAGTTCCAACTCATGGCGACCCAATGAGTTTCAGGGTAGAACTGTGCTCTGTAGGGTTTTTGATGGCTGATTTTCTGGAAATAGATCATCAGGCCTTCTTTTCAAGATGCCTCTGAGTAGATTTGAAACTCCAGTCTTTTTGGTGGGCATGTCATTTGCATCCAAAGTCACATCTGAGTTGGGCATTGAGCAGAATGCTACTTCTAGGGAACAACAAATCCTAAGAAGTTCACTTCCTGTTTCCAGAAATTTTTTGTGCTCAAGGATTATCTTAATGTTTTCCCTTGATTTGCATTTCGGTATAATACCCCATTACCATTGCCATCAAGTCGATTCTGACTCACAATTGCCTTAAAATCTTAACAGGTTTTTGATCAATTTCTTCTAACTAAACACTAGAAGCTCATAAGCACAGTCAGACTTTTTGGCAAATCCTAATGTTTAGGCAAACTTTCAGTTTTTTTTCTTGTAGTCATCAGTTTCAGAGCTCCACCAGACCTCTTAGATGTCAGTTTTGGTTTCTAACTTTGGACAAACTAAAATATGAGTTTAGAGTAAATACCAGAATCAAATCAAACCCATTGCTGTGGAGTTGATTCTGACTCATAGCTACCCTATAGGAAAGATTAGAACTGCCCCATAGGATTTCCAAGGAGCAGCTGGTGGATTGGAACTGCTGATCTTTTGGTTAGCAGCTGAGCTGTTAACCACTGTGCCACCAGGGCTAATGCTACAAATTCCCATCAATGTGAAAGGATTTTTGAAATGTGAATAAATGTTTTTTATCTCAGATAGAGAGTACATAATGGGGAATTTTGGACTCACGAACACCCCCAGGATTAATCTTATCCCCTGCTTCATCACTTATCCACTCTCTACCTACCATACTATCTCAAATATTAACATGGTGAAGGAAAGTCTGCTGAGTCAACACTGAAAGCCTCCAGATTGCTGAAATCTTGGCTGTACATTTGAAGTACTTAGGATATTCAATTTTTTAATTGTTTTCTTCATACATGTTCCACTTTGCTACCATCCAGTTTCTGATTAAAACTTTCCCCTCCTCCCCTTCTCTCTGTCTTTTTTTTTTTTTTTGTAGAATCATACTGGTGGCTACCAGAAGTTACCTCCATAAGCTAATACCGAAATATCCTCACCCAAGCTAAACATTGCTCCATCTTTGTCAGCTCATGATCTGAGATCAGTGGTACAACAAGTTCCGGTTTACCTTCTTATTTCTTCCCACATCTACCACATAATTAAGATCTCTAGTTTGCACCCTCTGGTTAGAGTTTTTTAGCCAATTCCACATTTTAAAATTTCAAGGTACCGCAATGTCTGCATCATTAAAAAAAAAAAACAAAAAAAAAAACACTTTTTTTTTCTGTTGCAAATAACAGAAAAATTGACCAAGCTGTCTAAATAAAAACCAGAAAATTTACTCACTCAGTCAGCTCAAAGCTAGGGAGTTTCACCGGGACTCAGTCAAGGATGGTTAAGGCACTGCTAAACAATGTGACCAAGGATGGGTTTTACTTCTTTGTTTGGTTCTCAAAGCATGCAGTCTAAAACTGACAAAAAAAATTGTATTTTAAATTATAATTGGACACTGGACTCAAAAGAAATTACAAAGAATGCAGGGAAATAAACTAGAAATGACCTCTATGCTGTATCCACATCTATTAATAACTGAAGCTGCTAACCTCAATAAAGAAAAATACTCATTGAAGAAAATACTAAAACGTATCAACATGAGAAAACTATAAATTCTATAAAAATATAGATAAACTTATTAACAGAATGTGGTTAAGCTTAGTTGTAACTCCTGAATAGAAGTTAAAGAGAAGTAACTAATGAAAATCCTAGATTAAGTATAAACTAAATTTTATATTAGTGAGCATGAGGTAAGGGATAATGGGTTAACAATGAGATTGCCCCAAAGTACACTGATCCATGTCGAGAAAAGGCATATTCCAGAAATAGATTCATTTCTAAAACTGAATTTTAAACAACAACAACAAAAAAAACCTGACAATGTTGAATTTCACCAAGTCTTATGATCCTGGAAAATAGCAATAGTTATAATGAAATTCGTCTACCCTTCTGTGCTCTGGAAAATAGCTGCCCAATACGGCCTCAATGTTTCCCTAAGCTTGAATAAACTTTAGTCAGGCTTCCTCCTGGCTCTAGGCTCCTGAACTCTCTCTCTGTCCTTGGCCCTTACAGAATCCGCATGCAACGTGTTCCATCTGGATTTAACAGGAGATTCAGGGGATTCAAGAGATAACTCCATGTGACTGATACATCGTTGATTAACCTCTCTTTAACAAACGTCAGTATTTTTCCACCAATTCACTTCAGTCTTTTAAATCATCCCACTGTCTGATTCAGCAGAGTTGAAATCAGACTTAGTTTTGTCCTTTCTCTCCTACTGAAATATCCCCAACCCCTTGCTATAATCCATTTTGAATAAAGTCATGCTTGCCAGTTCTAACATTATCTGGTGCAATATTCTTTGACAAGGCTTTTGCTAGACTTCTTTGACTTTATCAGTTGTATTATTTATATTACAGTTGAAATATTCCCTTTCCACTGAAATTTCCTTGATTTCTTCCAGAAAAAAAAAGACACATTTCCCTTTTTTCTTCTCCCACTATCTTAATCTCTCTCCTTTTGCAATCAAGGTTTTTACTATTTTGTTTATTTCTGTACCCACAGTACTTAGAATAGTTCCTGGCATGTTTATTGAATAAATGAATGAGTGAATCTCTGTGCATATGTTTTTTTTATACTGACTTAAGTAAAATATGGTATTTTACTTTAAAAACACTTTGGTATAGATAATTTGGTGTATATGTATATGTAAATTATCTTTAATTTACCCACTAGGAGGGATTACTTAACATTTGAAATACTCTAATGAAGAATCAACACTCCAAAGAAGGTTACTTTACATTTCAAACATAATCATTGAAATTTCCCTCAGAGCATTTTAAATTAGTACAAGATGTTAAAAAATAATATTCTCATTGGTGCATCAAGTAATATTCAAGATAGGTTGTCGTTGCTGTGTGCCGTTGAGTGATTCCGACTGACAGCGGCCCTCTAGGACCCAGTAGAAGTGTCCCATATGGTTTCCAATGCTGTAATCTTTGAGGAAGCAGACTGCCACATCATACTCCCAAGAAGCAGCTGGTGGGTTTGAACTGCCAACCTTTCGACCTTTCAGTTAGCAGTGGAGAGGTTAATCATTGACCCATCAGGGCTCCTTTTAAGATAAGTAGAACTGTATAGCATCCAGCACAGGCTAATACTTTCAATGTAGCATTGACATCTATTGTCTTGCTGTTCCTCTGCTTTAAAGGGAAATCTATTGGCTACAACCAGACAAGAAATGTTACTGGTCACTGCAGACACACCTTTGCATCTGTCTCAGAGCTAACCTTTCCTACACCTTGCTAGCTGGAGTCCCTAAGGGCAGAGTGGAGCTTACCCTGACCTATAAAAACAATGTTTCCATAGTTTTGGTGCTTGATTGCTACTGTTTGTGCCCTTAGTATAATTCTCTCTAAGATTTGCCTTCATTGTGAAAGGTTGAGGGCAGAAAATACATAGGCCCCCAGGGTTTGTCCAATATTGATTTAAAAAAAAGAAGAAGAAAAAAAAAAAAAAAAGCACTTGTCAATTGCTAGGTAAGTAAATTGAATTAGAACCCATTGGACTATCTAGCAGCAATTGGCATAGTGACATTTACCTAAATTATAAATCAAAAGCAGAGAATAATAGGGAAAAGACAGTCTTTTTAACAAATGGTGCTGGCAAAACTGGATATCCATCTGCAAAAAATGAAACAGGACCCATACCTCATACCGTATACAAAAACTACTTCAAAATAGATCAAAGACCTGAATATAAAGCCTAAAACTATAAAGTTCATAGAAGAAAAACTAGGACCAACACTTCAGGCCTTAATACACGGCATTAACAGGATACAAACCATAACCATCAATGCACAAACCCCAAAAGATAAGCTAGATAACTGAGATCTTCTAAAAATCAGACACCTATTCTATTCAAAAGACTTCACCAAAAGAGTAAAAAGAGAACCTACGGATTGGGAAAAAATTTTTGGACAATACAAGTCAGACAAAGGTCTAATCTCCGTAATCTACAAGAAAATCCAACACGTCTCTACAACAAAAAGACAAATAATCCTATTAAAAAATGGACAAAGCAAATGAACAGACACTTCACCAAAGAAGACATTCAGATGGCCAACAGACACATGAGGAAATGCTGGCGATCACTAGCCATTAGAGAAATGCAAATAAAAAACCACAATGAGATACCATCTCACCCCGGCATTCCTGGCACGAATCAAAAACACCGGAAATAACAAATGTTGGAGGGGCTGCGGGGAGATCGGAACTCTTATGCACTGTTGGTGGGAACGAAAAATGATACAAGCATTTTGGAAAATGATATGGCGCTTCCTCAGAAAGCTAGAAATAGACAT
>NW_004443949.1:16613382-16649920 GCF_000243295.1 Trichechus manatus latirostris | reverse complement strand
AGAGGGTTGACATGTTGTGGGGTTGTTAACCAATGTCATAAAACAATACGTGTATTACTGTTTCATGAGAAACTATTTGTTCTGTAAGCCTTCACCTGAAGTACAATAAAAAAATAAATTAAAAAAAAAGCAGAGAATAGAACTGCTTTCTGAAATTTGATAAGTTAGTAGAAGCTTGTTACCATGTAGCTGTCTAAATGATGCTGTGCAAAGTAAGTAAAAAAGAAAACTAAGGGCTATGTTTTTATTGTGGAGATATATATCTACATATCTGTATCTACCTATAAACAAAACATTTGCCAATTCAACAGTTCTTACATGTATAATTCAGTGAGATTAATTATGTCCATCATATTGTGTAATCATTACCGGTATCTTTTTCCAAATTATTCCACCACCATCATTAACAGAAACTCAGTGCCCCCTAAGCAATGCTCCCCCTTGCCCTCCTCCCTTCCACCCCTAGCAACAACTAATAAGCTTTGGTTTCTATAACCATTTTCTGTTGTGTTGATTCTGACTCATCGCAACCCCCTGTGTTATGGAGTAGAACTGCTCTATAGGTTTTCTTGGATGCAATCTTTAAGAAAACACATTTGCCAGGCCTTTCTTTCACTGTGCCACTGGGTGGGTTCAAACCACCAACCTTCAAGTTAGTAGTCTAGTACAAATCGTTTGTGTAACCTAGGGAACTTTCGGTCTCTATACATTTGTCTATTTCATATAAGTAGGATCATACAGTATTTGTCTTTTTGTGACTTGACTTATTTCACTCAACATAATGTTTTCAATGTTCATCCATGTTGTAGCATCTATCAGAACCTCATTTCTCTTTATGGCTGAGTAATAGTCCACTGTATGTATATACTAATTTTGTTTATCCATTCATCTGTTGATAGACATTTAGATTGTTTCCACTTTTTGGCTGTTGAGAATGGTGCTGCAGTAAACATTGGTGTAAAGTTTCTGTTTGAGTTCCTGCTTTCAGTTCTTTTAGGTATACATCTGGGAATAGGATTGTCGCGTCATATGGAAGTTCTATGTTTAACTTTTTTAGGAACCACCAAATTGTTTTCCATAGCAGCTGTACCATATTTCATTCCCACCAGCAATGGACAAAGGTTCCAAGTTCTCTACATCCTCACCAAAACCTGTTATTTTCTTTTCTTTCTTCTTCTTCTTTTTTTTTTTTTTCTGTCTTAATCATAGACATTCTAGTGGGGGTGAGATGACATCTCATTATGGTTAATGACACTGTGCATCTTTTCATGTGCTTATTGGTCACTTGTACATTTTCTTTGGGGACATGTTTATCGAAGTATTTCTTCATTGGTTTTTTTTTTTTTTTATTGTTAAGTTTTAAGGGTTCTTCTTGAGTCCCTGGGTAGTACAATTGGTTAAGTAATTGACTACTAGCCAAAAGATTGGCAGTTCGAACCCACTCAGAGGCACCTGGAAAGACAGCCGTGCTATCTGCTTCAGAAAGGTCACAGCCTTGAAAATCCTGCAGAACAGTTCTATTCTGCACACTGGCAACAAACAAACAACAACAAGAACGACAATAGTTCCTTATATATTCTAAATATTAAACCTCTATCAAATAGATGGTTCCCTAAAATTCTCTCCCAATGTGCACATTGTCTCTTCACTTAGTTGATACAGTCCTTGAATGAACAAAAGTTTTTAATTTTTATGAGGTCCCATGTACAAAATTTGTCTTCTCTACTCGAGTTTCTGGTGTCGTATGTAAGAATCTGTTGTTAAAAACTAGGCCCTGAAGCAGTACTCTTATGTTTTCTTCGCAGAGTTTTGTGATTTAGTTCTCACATTTAGGTCCTTGATCTATTTTGAATTAGTTGTTGTATATAAATAGTGCTGGGAAAACTGCAAATCCAAATGCAAAAAAATAAAGCAGGATATATACCTCGCACCTACAAGCTATTTTTTAAAAAGATCGAGCGAAGTAAAAGAACATTAAGAAACTGAAAGCTGGCCTAATAAGGGGGAGGGTGTTATGGATTGAATTGTGTTCCCCCAGAATATGTGTTGAAATCCTAACTCCTTGTACCTGTAGATATGATCCTGCTTGGAAACAAGGATTTTTTTTTGTTATGTTAATAAGAGCATACCAGAATAGAGTGAATTCTAAAACTAATAACTTCTAGGTTATAAAAAGAGCAGAATAAGAATAAACGCAGAGACATACATGGGGGAAGACAGACTCCAAAGAGTTCCAAGGATCGCTGGCAAACACCAGAAACTAGGAGAGAGGTTCACAGGAGGAATCGACGTGGCTGAGATTCTGATGTGGATTTTTAGCCCCAGAACTGTGAGAAAATAAATTTCTGCTGTTTAAAGCCACCAGCTTGTGGTATATTTTGTTCTGCGGCACTAGGTAACTAAAGTGGAGGGGAGGGAGGACAGGTACTTCGATGTTCTGTTGTCAGCACACACCCCATGTATGTTGCCATTTTAGTTTGGATAAAAAGTGTAAGAAATAATAGTAGAAAGAGGTTATGTCCAATGTTAATTCTATATTATTTTCAAATATAAAATTCAATTTAAAAATGTCAAATAATCAATATAACCATTCTTAGAAGTTTATGTCATACAATGCTGAAAAGTTGATAATTCTCTATTTAATAGCCTGAAGGCTGATCCACTGACCAGGGACATGCTAAGATTAATTTCCCTAAAAGGAGGTGGCCTCGTAGAAAGCTAAATGTTCTACAGAGGGAAAAAAGGAAATGAAACTTAAAAGTGACGAACTTAAGTCTTCTCAGGATAGAATTAAAAACCGAAAGAAACAATTTGTGCAAAGAAGGAAAGATTTGGATTCCATTCTCAGAATATTTACGAAAATGACAGAATTGTTCATTTAAAAATATATATATAATAGTTTATCTTAGAAGTATTGGAATATACTAAAATAACACAGGGACTTCATTACGGAAAAAAAGAAAACAAGCCCACCTTCTACCCTTTACCCTTGAGGTGTGTACTGGTAGCCCAGCCAAAAGTGTTTGCCCTGTCTAATACCACAGCATCAGCAAAAACAACAGAATAAAAAAATAAATCATAAAGAAACAAAGGTATTTCAAATAAATAAGCTAAATTAAATGGAGCTTCCAAGAAGCAGGTAGTCTTCATAGGAACTACAGTTGCATAGGGAAATATAATTAACTAAATGGCATAGTGGTTAAGAGCTATATCTGCTAACCAAAAGGTTGGCAGTTCAAATCCACCAGGCGCTCCTTGGAAACTCTATGAGGCAGTTCTATTCTGTCTTATAAGGTCGCTATGAGTCGGAATCCATTCGAGGGCAAAGGTTATATACATCTAACCAAAAACAATTACCAAAAATACATAAAGAAGAAGTACAACTCAATAATAAGACAACAATCATTTTTCTAAAATGATTAAAATAATTGAACAGACAGGAGACACGTCACCTAAAGAAGGTACATAAATGGCAAATAAGCATATAAAAATACGGGGAACCTTATAATCATTAAGAAATTCAAATTAACACCACATAAGATATTGCATTCCCATTACCCATTGCCATCTAGTCGATTCCAACCCATAGCAACCTTACAGGACAGAGTAGAACAGCCCCATAGGGTTTCCATGGACTGGTTCGTGGATTTGAACTGCCAACCTTTTGGTTAGCAGCCAAGCTCCTAACCACTATGGAACCAGGGCTCCTGCATTCCCATTAGAATAATTAAAATTAAAAAGAGCATCGTTATCAAATTTTGGACAGATGGTGAGCTACTAGGACACATATACATTGCTGGTGGAAATGAAAAGTGGTACAGTTTGGTGATTTCTTATAAAATTAAATGTACATTTATCATACAACCCAGAATTCTTACTGCTTGACATTTACTCAAAGGGCATGAAAACATATGTTCTCACAAAGACTTGTGTTCAAATGTTCATAACAGCATTGTTCCTAATAGCCAAAACCTGAAATCAACCCAAATGTAAATCAACTAGGAAATGTATAAATAAATTATGGTATATGAATACAAAGGAATACTGTTCAGAATAAAAATGACCTCCTGATACACCCATCAATCTGGATGAATATCAAAAGCTTTATCCAAAGTGAAAAAAGTCAGACATAATTGACTACATACTGTATGATTCTATTTACATAATATTATAAATAAAATTGTAGTCATAGAAAGCAGATCACTGGTTGCCGAGACTAGGGGAAGTGGGAGGGAATTGACTGCAATGAGACACCAGGGACATTTGTTCATTTTAATGCATGTGAATTATATCTAAAATAAAAATAAAATAAAGCTATCGAAACTATAGTGTTATAAGAAAATGTGAACTTGATCATTGGCTATGATGATGTGGCTTGCTTTAGTCAATGGAACTTGGGTAGTCATGATTTACTCCATGTCTGCCCAGAAGTTTGAATGCCCTAGAATGGTTTAATTTGGCTTTTTGCTCCTGACCTTTATCATGTCCCAGATAGGGGATTATGCTGTCAATGTGGGTACATGAATGAGAAGACAAGTATAATGTTATCAAATGCATTTCTTTTCATTTTTAAAAGTTCTGTTTCATTCTTCAAAATATCCTGGCAATTTTTGATGTTGTGTTATTGCTTTCTCTTTTATTTCCAAAAGAATTCTTATAGCTTTTTTTATTCTTCTTTTTCTATATTTCTTATCAGGATTATTCCAAAATCTGAAATCCTTGGGATTCTACATTTACATTTTTTTGGTTCTGATGATACTTACTCATGAGGCGTATTTCATTTTGTTTGATGATGTGAACTGTAAACTCATATCAGATTTAACTTAATTTGTGGGCATTCGGAGGCACTAAAAGGAGGATAAGGAGCCCTGGTGGCCCAATGGTTAAGAGCTCTGCTGCTAACCAAATGGTGTACGGTTAGAACCCACTACCCACTCCACGGGAGAAAAGACGTGGAGATCTGCTCCTGTAAAGTTTACAGCCAGGAAACCCGACATGGCAGTTCTACCCTGTCCTATAGCATCGCTATGAGTTGGAATCCATTGGTTGGCACACTACAACAACAAAAGGAAGATACTTTCTCCTGAGAAGATTGTATTTTCTTCTGCCTGGAACCAAGAGTCTTTGGACCTGAGCACCTTTTAGCACTTTTCAGGGGAGTAGAGGCTATATGTGAGCTTTAACTTAATGCAACACCTTGTGGTGGGTTGAAGATGTGCCTTTCAAATTCTAATGCTGAAGTAATAAAATCTAGAAGTACCCTTTGTGGATACCTCTTACTCTTAGAAGAGAGGATGGAAGCCTAAAACTCAACAAAAGAAAACTTGGAAACCAACTGAAATGATAATCTTAAACATTCATTTAAAGTCTAATAATCCATGACTCTGCCCTCTTGCGACACAAACTTTCAAAGGTAAATCTAAGAATTACAATTGTGTCTCCTACCATATATAGCAGCCAGAGTAGCAATAACTTTAGTGAATTTTTGAGGGCATTTCTTGGAAGAATTGAATTGAAAAAGTTTTATTGTTGTTTATTTCAATTACTTAAATCACCCCTCTTACAAAGAAGTAAGGTATTTCAGTATGTGTATTCAAATAGTTAATGTATTTTTTTTTTTTTTTTTGCTTTTATTTCAAGGAGAGCCATTATTTAATAGTCTATGGTACTTATGTGAAGTGACATGGTTAATTCTGGATGAACTTTTCACTCATGAAAAAAAAGTATTATGAGAAATTTCACATTAGCTTATTCATATTTCATTTGACATCAGTACATACAAGAAGTAATATTCATTTATACAGTAAAACCTGTGAGAGCCAGAATTTGATGGCACTGCCATGCTATTCCAGGTCTCAAGTTTCCGCCTTTGACAAGGTGCAGTCTTACCACTTTTTCTATCCATCATTTTAGTGGAAAATATTTGAGTTTTACTTCTCTGACAGGTTTCCGCCTTACGCACGTTCTGCCTTTTGCAGGTTTACAGTATATAAAAATATTCATATGATATGCTCCCTCACATATGCCAGTAAATACAGTTTCGTTAGGTTGGGTTTTGTATTTGTATATTTACTGTTGTTTTTATTCTAAGAGGACACAGCAAGCTGAATAACATCAAAATAGATTGAAAGCATAATACAAACCAAGTAAAAGTAATGCATACATATCAGAAATCTATATCAAAAAGATTGTGTAACAATAGCCTGAATGAAATATTCATGACCAAATGCTAAAAAAATATCATCCATAAAACTTATGAATAGTAATGTTAAGAGTAGGCTTCCAAATACTTTTTTTCAATAGAAACATGAAATATCACACTTTCAGTAAATATTTGCTAAAGAAGACAATTTCTACAAGGATAAAATTTGAAGAGATGACTTTACATGAGCATTAAATTGAACCTGAAGTTTAGCTTTGAGTACAATATAATATTTAGGGCTAGAATTCCTAAGTCAAATTGACCCCCACTGGAATTCTGGCAACGTGACTTTCTATGTATGTTACATTTCCATTGTTGGCAAGTCTATTCCGACTCCCAGAGACCCTTATAGGATAGTGTAGAACTGCTCCATAGGATAAATCTTTACGGAAGCAGATTGCCACATCTTTCTCCCACAGAGCGGGCTGCCTGTTCGAACTACCAACCTTTTGATTAGCGGTTGAGCACTTAACCACTGAGCCACGAGAGCTCCTTAGTCAGTGTATTTTTCACCAACTATACTTACTGTGTTCATTCATACTGGGAGAGTAAATATAGTATTTACTCAGTTGAGTTATTTAGAACTGCTCATAAAGGACAATGTCTAATTTATAGTATTCATTAAGACACATTAATTAACATGATATTATTACCACATTAAATTAGTATTATTACATTACTAAGATTTATAAGATTTCTACATTATTTTTATATAATGGCAATAATTCTCGCATTTGCGTCTCCAAGATTCTTCTTCTTCTTTTTTTAATCTAATATTTAATATACAAAGACTTCTATTTCTCATTCAAAATAGCTAAGTGAATATATAAACCAGAAATACAAATCTAAGAAAAATTGTATTTCCTTAGATAAATAGAAAAATTAAATGCAAAGAACTCTAATATACCACCAAAAGGCAAATGCTTTAACAAATTTCCTTTAGATTTACCCTCTTAATTCAAATTAGGATTATAAAATGAGTATAATTATGTTTCTATTACTTATATTTAATTATGTTTCTATTTCATCATCTTACATTAATGTGAAATTTTTTCTTGCTAATGAGTATCAATCTCAGGTATGAAAAATAAATTTAGTCACTTCCCGCTCTATTTATTCCTGGTAACTTCCTCTTATATTTGTGACTTTTACTTATGTGAACGTTTCTCTTTTTTTGTAGATTAATGACTACTAGTAGTCAAGACGATATATAAGCTAATTAATTGATTAAAAATAATGTTCTTCAGAATGAAATATTTTCTAGAGTGCTTTAACAACATACTATGATACAAAATGTATAACAATGCTCTGTGACCATACCTTCCATCACATGGACAAATTACTGGTTTATGTAGTGTCTTAGAAATCTGTTTAAAAAAAAAAGAGGAAGAAATAGTAACAATGCTGATTTGCCTTTAAGCAAAAAATATCAAATGTCTTGATGGAAAAATTCTTAAAATTATTAAGAACGTTTATTCCATCCCTAGTAGAGTCTCACTGATATCTAATTTGGAAAACCTGGTGACATAGTGATTAAGTGCTATGGCTGCTAAACAAAAGGTTGGCACTCCTTGGAAACTCTATAGGGCGCATCATGGATTGAATTGTGCGCCCCAAAAATAACTGTTAACTTGGCTGGGTCATGATTCCAATATGTATGATTGTGTAATCTGATGTGATTTCCTTATGTGTTATAAATTCTATCACTATGATGAGGTTATGTGTGTTGTAAATTCTATCACTGTGATAAGATTATACTGATGAGGTTTAAAAATTAGATAGTGTCTTAATCCAATCTCTTTTGAGATATAAAAGAGGGAAGTGAGCAGAGACACATGGGAACCTCATACCACCAAGAAAGCAGTGCTGGGAGCAGAGCACGTCCTTTGGACCTGAGGTTCCTGTGCTGAGATGCTCCCAGACCAAAGGAAGATTGATGCAACAGACCGTCCTCCAGAGCCAACAGAGAAAGAGTTCCCCTGGAGCTGACGCCCTGAATTTGGACTTGTAGCCTACTGGACCGTGAAAGAGTGAACTTTTCTTTGCTAACACCATCCACTTGTGGTATTGCTGTTAGAGCAGCACTAGATGACTAAGACAGGGCAGTTCTACTCTGTCCTATCAGGTCGCTGTGGGTTGGAATCGAGGCAACGGGTGTTTTTGTTTGTTTGTTTGTTTTTTCTTTTTTTTTTTAGAAGAGTCTCACTGATATCTAATTTAGATTATTTAGACGATGATATTTGGGACTTTTGAGCTGATATTTGGGACTTTTGAGCTGATGATATTTAGTTGAAATTTTGGGCTAAGAATGGATGCCGTAATGGGTTAAGACTTTTGAGGATGTTGCGATCAGGTGAATATTTTGTGCACATGGGATAATTGTGAATTTTAGAAGGCTAGAGAGAAGACCACAGTGGGTTGAAAGGTGGCTTCCCCAAAGATATATCCACCCAGAACGGTGAATGTGACTGTATTTGGAAAAAGTGTCTTTATAAATGTAACTAAGTTTAGGATCTCAGGATGAGATCATTCTGGAAAAGGGTGGACCTAAAACCAATGACAAGTAGCCATATAAGAAAAATAGAACGGGAGAAAACACAGACAGAAGGGAAGAGAAACAAAAACAGAGAATAAGGCCATGTGAAGATGGAAGCAGAGCCTAGAATTATACATCCCTAAACCAAGCCCTCTGACTCATAGTGACCCCATAGGACAGAGTAGAACTGTTCCATAGAGTTTCCAAGGAGTGGCTGGTGGATTTGAACTGCCAATCTTTTGGTTAGCAGCCAAGCTCTTAACGACTATGCCACCAGGGCTGAGTCGGAATTGACTCAAGGGCAATGGGTTTGGATTTTTGGTTTCAACCAAGCCCTGGTAAGATTAAGATTAAGAACTACCTCTGCTAACCAGAAGGTCTGTGGTACAAATCCACAAAACACTCTTTGGAAACCCTATGTGATAATTTCTACTCTGTCCTATAGGGTTGCTATGAGTCGGAAATGACTCAATGGCAATAGGAGTTAGTACAGACATATATTTCCTTGTTGTGTCAGTTGAGAGGGACTGTTATTGTTATTGTTGTTAGGTGTCGTCAAGTCAGTTCCAACTCAGCGACTGTATGTACTGCAGAACGAAACACTGTCCAGTCCTGTGCCATGCTCACAATCGTTGTTGTGCTTGAGCCCCTTGTTGAAGTCACTGTGTCAATCCATCTCATTGAGGGTCTCCCTCTTTTTCGCTGACCCTCTACTTTACCAAGCATGATGTGCTTTTCCAGGGACTGATCCCTCCTGATAACATGTCCAAAATATGTAAGATGTAGTCTCATCATTCTTGTTTCTAAGGAACATTCTAGTTGTACCTCTTCCAGGACAGATTTGTTCATTCCTTTGGCAGTCCACGGTATATTCAATATTCTTCGCCAACACCACACCTCAAAGGTATCAATACTTTTTTGGTCTTGCTTATTCATTGTCCAGCTTTCACATGCAGATGATGTGATTAAAAATACCATGGCTTGGGTCAGGCACACTTAGTCTTCAAGATGACATCTTTGCTTTTCAACACTTTAAAGACGTCTTTTGCAGCAGATTTGCCCAGTGCAATGCGTCTTTTGATTTCTTGACTGCTGCTTCCATGGGTGTGGATCCAAGTAAAATGAAATCCTTGACAACTTCAATCTTTTCTCCGTTTATCATGATGTTGTTACCGGTCCAGTTGTGAGGGTTTTTGTTTCCTTTATGTTGAGGTGCAACCCATACTGAAGGCTGTGGTCTTTGATCTTCATCAGTAAGTGCTTTAAGTCCTCTTCACTTTCTGCAAGCAAGATTGTGTCGTCTGCATAAAGTAGATTGTTTATGAGTCTTCCTCCAATCCTGATGCCCTATTCTTCTTCATATATTCCAGCTTCTCAGATTATTTACTCAGCATACAGATTGAATAGATATTGTTAAAGAATACAACCCTGATGCACACTTTTCCTGACTTTAAACCACGCAATATCGCCTTGTTCTGTTCAAACAACTGCCTCTTGGTCTATGTATAGGTTCTTCATGAGCACAATTAAGTGTTCTGGAATTCCCATTCTTTGCAATGTTATCCATAATTTGTTATGATCCATACAGTTGAATGCTTTTGCATAGTCATAAAACACAGGTAAACATCCGGTATTCTTTGCTTTCAGCCAAGATCCATCTGACATCAGCAATAATATATATACCTCATTCCACATCTCTTCTGAATGCAGCTTGAATTTCTGGCTGTTCCTTGTAGATGTACTGCTGCAACCACTTTTGAATGACCTTCAACAAAATTTTACTTGCATTCAATATTAATGATATTGTAAGATAATTTCTGAATTCTGTTGGATCTCCTTTCTTTCAAATGGGCACAAATATGGATCTCTTCCAGTGAATTGGCCAGGTAGCTGTTTTCCAATTTTCTTGGCATAGACAAGTGTGCACTTTCAGCGCTGCATCCGTTTGTTGAAACATTTCAATTGGTATCCTGTCTATTTCTGGAGACGTTTTTCTCACCAATGCCTTTAGGACAGTTTGGACTTTTTTTCTTCAGTACCATTGGTTCTTGATCGTGTGCTACCTCTTGAAATGGTTGAACATCGACCGGTTCTTTTTGATATAGTAACTGTGTATTCCTTCCATCTGTCTTTGATGTTTTCAGTATCATTTGATATTTTACCCATAGAATCCTTCAAAATTGCAACTTGAGGCTTGAATTTTTTCTTCAATTCTTTCAGCTTGAGAAATGCTAAGTCTGTTCTTTCCTTTTGGTTTTCTTAACTCTAGGTCTTTGCACATTTCATCATATTCTTTACTTTGTCTTCTGGAGCTGCCCTTTGAAATCTTCTGTTCAGCTCTTTTATTTCATCATTTCTTCCTTTCTCTTTAGCTACTCTATGTTCAAGAGTAAGTTTCAGAGTCTCTTCTGACATCCATTTTGGTCTTTTCTTTCTTTCCTATTTTTTTAATGACCTTTTGCTTTCTTCATGCATGATGTCCTTGATGTCTTCTCACAACTTGTCTTGTCTTTGGTCATTAGTGTTCAGGGTGTCAAATCTATTCTTGAGATTGTCTCTAAATTCAGGTAGGATATACTCAAGGTTATACTTTGGCTCTTGTTGACTTGTTTTAATTTCCTTCAGCTTAAACTTAAACTTGCATATGAGCAGTTGATGGCCTGTTCTGCACTCTGCCCCTGGCCTATTTCTGACTGATGATGTTGAGCTTCTCCACGGTATCTTTCCATAGAAGTAATCAATTTTTTGATTCCTTTGTTTTCCATCTCGTGAAGTCCATATGTATAGTCACTGTTTATGTTGAAAAAACGTATTTGCAATGAAGTAGTAGTTGGTCTTTCCAAATTCTATCATGCGGTTTCCAGGATGATTTCTATCACCAAGGCCATATTTTCCAACTACCAATCCTTTCTCTTTGTTTCCAATCACCAGTAATTATCAATGCACCTTGACTGCATGTGCAATCAATTTAAGAGTGCAGAAGTTGGTAAAAATCTTCAGTTTCTTCATCTTTGGCATTAGTGGTTGGTGTGTAAATTTGAATAATAGTCACATTAACTGAACTTCCTTGTAGGTGTATGGATATTATCCTATCACTGATGACATTGTACTTCAGGATAGATCTTGAAATATTCTGTTTGACTATCAACAAGATGCCATTCCTCTTCAATTTGTCATTGCCTGAATAGTGGATCATATGATTGTCCCATTCAAAATAGCCACTAAAAGTCCATTTCAGCTCACTAATGCCTAGGATATTGATCTTTATGAGTTCCATTTCATTTTTGACGACTTCCAATTCTCCTAGATTTATACTTTGTACATTCCATATTCTGATTATTAATGGATGTCTGCATCTGTTTCTTCTCAGAAAATGAAGGTTCTGAAAGCTTGATTCCATCCATATCATTAAGTTCTACTCTACTTTGAGGAGGCAGCTCTTCCCCAATTGTCTTTTTAGTGTCTTCCAACCTGAGGGGCTTATTTTCTGGCACTATATTAGACAATATTCTGCTGCTATTCATAAGGCTTTCACTGGCCAATTTTTCGAGAAGTGGAACACTAGTTCCTTCTCCCTAGTCTGTTTTAGTCTGGAAGCTCTGCTGAAGACTGTCCACCAAGGGTGACCCTCCTGGTATTTGAAATATTTGTGGCAAAGCTTCCTGTATTACAGCACTTCTAAAGTCACCACAGTATGACAAACTGACAGACACGTGCCATGCTACAGCCGCCATAGGAAAACTGAGGTTTATTTTCAGAGATACAAAATTGAGGTTAATAATTTGCTAGATTTACCTTAAATTTATGCAGTGAAAAAGCTAACATTAGAAAATAGGCCTTTTCACATCCTGACCAGAGTTGTTTGTATTCAATATAGTGCTATGACAATGTTATTTTTATTTTTACTAATTTACCTTAAAAATGTACCTTAGTATGAGACAATAAATATAAGCGATTTCTTAAATGTCTGAATTCTGTAACACTGTGACAGGCAGAATTCTAAGAAGGCCTCTAAGATTCCTGTCCTGGGATTCACCCTTAATAACCCTCTCGGTGTGAATATGATCAGGGAATGTGAATGGGATGTTTTCATTCCCTGAATATGTTACCTGATTTGGCAAAGATGAAGGAATGTTGCAGATGTAAAGTCCAAATCAGTTGCTTTAGACTTAATCAAAAGGAACATTAAGTCTGACTTAGTTGAATGAAAGCCATTAAAAGAGGGTCAGGTCCCTCCTGGAAAGAGAGAGATTCTCCTGCTGACCCTGAGGAAGCAAATGTTCATGTTCTGAACATCCTAGGGAAGGAATCACATGGCAATAACCTGAGGGAGGCCCCTGGGAGATAAGAGCAAAGGAAGGTCTCTAGCAGACAGCTAGCATGAAAACAGGGGCCTTACTCATACAACTCAAGGAAATGATTTCTGGCAACAATTTGAATGAGCTTGGAATGAGATTGTTCCCCAGTCAAGCCTCAAGATGAGAATGCAGTCTGACCGACACCTGATTTCTTCCTTTTCAGACGCTGAAGAGAGGACCCAGCACAGCTGTGCCCAGACTCCTAATCCACAGAATCCATGAGATAATAAACTTGTGTTGTTTTACTCTACTAAATTTGTGGTATAGCAATAGAAAATGAATGCAAAAATAAATAATAACTGCAATAAAAATATATCAATGATCAAGAAGATGGCACAGGACCAGACAGCGTTTTGTTTTGTTATACAGAAGGTTGCCATGAGTTGAAGCCAACTTGACAGCAACTAATAACAACAGCAAGCAATCAAATATGCTCTGAAATGGCCTTGCAAACTGACAATATTTTTAAGAAAATATTTTCAGAAAAAAATGTTCTTTTTACTTTTCGGGAAGAAAAATTGCTGTTCATAATCAGTTCAAAGGTTTAGCATTGTGACAAAATGCTTAATTAAACAGTTAATGGTTGCGAGAAAGTAAAATGCATAATGAAATATCCATTTTGTCATTATAAAAATAAAGTGATGATTTAAAAAATAACCTTTCTTGATAGTCACAAGCCACTGAAAACATCTTTTTTTTTTTTTTTATCTACTCCTGAGGAAAATAAAATGCAGATTACAAATCACATATTTATCATGTAAAACACAGATGATTTGCTGGTTGTCAGAATTTGGTTATTTGCATCCTTAGTTTTTAAAAAAAATATTGTTTTCAGTTTTAGACATTCAATATTTTAATTCACTATCAAAGGCGTCTCCTCATGGACATGTATTCACAGGATGTATATAAAAATGTCTATGACACCTTAAAGGAAAACTGTAAGCTTGAAACTAAAGATACTTTTATTCTTTTTTTTTTCACAGAATATATATAATAACTCACAGGATTTATTGTCCATGTACTAAACAATTATGTACTAAATTTTACTTATTTGCCAGCTTTCTTTTTCTTTTTCTTCTTTACAAGAAGCTAATAAGCCTTGTGAGTGGGCTAAAGGAAATCCCTGAGAAATTTAACTAAATTTTTTTCTTTTATATAAGAAGGGATAATTTGAGTTTATATTATATTTTTTGTGTGTTTGGTTTTTGTTACTGGACTCCAGGTTTTATTTACTTTATAGTTACTTTTGTTTCTTTCACTTAGTAACCATAATTGTTGAACTCAGAAGAGTGTTAATGAAACTATTAACTGATGTGATAATTACATAAACTGAAAATAATAATTCAAACTTCTCAGATTGATTACAATTCTTTCTACATAGGAGAACAATTATCATGTGTCTGATGTATCTCTTCATTTGTGGTACTAATTTCCAATTTTCTATGTTCTACTCATTTCTAAAACTCAATGCCCTAAAAAGCAACCAAAAAAATCGAGAAAGAAAGATTTATTTTGACTGGAAAAGCATTCTGGGACCATTCCCACTAGTAACATATAATTAGTGCTAATTTTGGAAACACATATAAGGAATTTGCAGTGATACGAAGAATACTAGCATGGGCACTACAAACTGATGGTACACAAATTCCTGAAGCATTCCACATTTTTGAATGAAGAAAAATGAACAAATCGTCCACCACCTGTGTGACAGCATCGAGCATACTAACAAATACATAAAGTGAGTCCCAGAAAGAAAGGAAGGAGACGAAGTGATAAAAAAAAAAAGTTTGAAGAAATAATGACTGAAAAGTCCCTAAATATGATGAAAAACTGTTTATCACATAGCAATTAATTAATATACATTTCCATAGATACATAAGCAGCTTTTGGTGGATATTGTTAATAATATTTTAAGTACTCAGGTGTATTTTTGGCCAGGCCAGTGGTGGCCAATTCCTGAATGTACTCTCCATATCCATATACTCTTCTTATTTATGAACTCATGGCAACCCATCTGTGCTTTACTTTTCTCAGCTTCCCTATTGGCTAAGAGCAGTCTTGTGACTAAGCTCTCACCAGTGGTGGCAAATAGAGAAATAAATAAATACTTAAAAAATATGAAATAATGTGGAAGAAGCAGTCACAGCACTATCAGAGAAATACGAGAGAGGGTCTGATTAATGGGAAGGTGCAAGAGAAGGACAGCGTGAGTGGAGAGGAGAACATGGGTGAAGATCTTGAGGCAGAGAGAGTGTGACCTATTCTAAAAACTGAAGTCCATGAATTTTGCTGGAGTGGAATTCAGACAACTAAGGACGGGGGTCTCATGTAGGGCCTTTTCATCTAAAACAAAGAAAATGGATTTTTATATTTTAGAACAATGGGAATTGTTAAATTGATTACCAGGTTTTTTACTCAGAGGATTACATGACTCATCTCATGATTTTAAAATATAATCCTGCTGCTATGTGAAAAACAGATTGGAAGAGTATAAGAGAAAAAGCCAGGATAAGCATCTAGGAAAAGGAGAACTATATACTAAACATTAGTGGAGACTGTGGGAATGAAAAATTAAATTGGTGTATTTCAAATGTACCTTAGAAACAGAACTAACAGAGTCGCCATGAGTCAAAATGAGCTCAACTACCTTTTTTTGTTTGTTTGTTTTTGGCTTTAACGAAGAGAAGTTTATTCTCTTGCAGTCCAGTAGGCTACAAGTCCAAATTCGGGGTGTCAGCTCCAGGGGAACACTTTTTCTGTTGGCTCTGGAGGAAATCCATGTCATCAATCTTCCCTTGGTCTGGGAGCTTCTCTGCACAGGAACCTCAAGTCCAAAGGACATGCCCTGCTCCCGGCACTGCCTTCTTGGTGGTATGAGTTTCCCATGTGTCTCTGCTCGCTTCTCTCTTTTATATTTCAAAAGAGATTGCCTTAAGACACGATCTAATCTTGTATATCTCATCAGTATAACTGCTGCTAATCCATCTTATTAGATCATAGTGATTGAATTTACAACACATAAGGAAATCACATCAGATCACAAAATGGTACATAATTATACAATAGAATCACGACCCAGCAAAGTTGACAGACATTTTTGGGGGCACAATTCAATCCATGACACCACTATTACCCGCTTTACTGTCCCCTCCTGCCTTCTAGTCCTTGTCCTTGGACTGTCGTGCCCCATTAGTCTCTCTCTTTTTTTTTTTTTTTGTTGCTGTCTAATCTTTGGCTGAAGGGTGAACCTCGGAAGTGACTTCATTACTGAGCTAGGAGGGTGTCTGGGGGCCATAGTCTTGGGGTTTCTCCAGTCTCTGTCAGGCCAGTAAGTCTGTTCTTTTTTGTGAGTTAGAATCTTGTTCTACATTTTTCTCCAGCTCTGTCCAGGACCCTCTGTTGTGATCCCCGTCAGAGTAGTCAGTGGCGGTAGCTGGGTACCATTTAGTTGTACTGGACTCTGTCTGGTGGAGGCCGTGGTAGTGGTGGTCCAGTAGTGGTTTGGAATACCTTTTTTTTTTTTTTGGTCTTTTATTTGCACACACATACACAAAAAAATCTAGTTATATAAGATGGGTTTTCATAAAAACAACTGCAGTATCTTAGTCACTCTTTTTTAGTTAAAAAATGTATAGAATGACAAAAAAAATATTTGTAAAGCTGTCTTTGAAAATGCAACAGATAATGTTCTCTGGAGTTGATTTTCTACTTAGCACACTCCAGGTAATTTTACACAATTGTGAGGCTGCGGTAATTCTGCATGTAGTGATCACATTGTGCAGGTGCTTTCCTCCTTGTATTTTTATATGTTTTGCATCTTTTATTGCAGTGAAAGGTGTTCACTCTCTTCCTTTGCTCAACATGTCCATTTGTGCTTTAATCCATTGCCTTCAAGTCAATTCTGACTCATAGCGGCCCTATAGGACAGAGTAGAACTGCCCATAGGGTTTCCAAGGAGTGGCTGGTGGACTTGAACTGCTGAACTTTTGGTTAACAGCCTTATTACTTAACCACTGGTCACCAGGGCTCCCATTCTAGCTTAGCCAGCCTATATTTGTGTTTTACTTGCTGAAATGTTAGTAAAATCTTTCTGCTCTCGCCTATCTCCAGAGGACTGGGGAATCTAGAGCTCCTGCACCAGCGGCTGGAGCTCTCTGTAGTGTTTTAATCTGATATACGTGCCCTGGAACCACCACTTTTAAAAAGTGGCCATTCTAGAATGCAAACAATAAAAGAAAAGGAAGAAAACAAACTAATATATTTAATGAAATAAAATATTATGTATATTCACTTAAAATACATTGGTAGCATGTGATCATTTCTTCATTAAAACTGCAAAAGTATTCTTTGTCGTTGAAAGTATGACCCTGTGATTAATTGTGCAGCATATATTTTCTGAAAAGCTATTTTTGGCCAAATGCATGGAATACTTTAAGGTTCTTGATGAAAGTGGCTTTCCAGGAAAAATATTAAATGCTTCCTTTAGCTGAAAAGAAAAGCACCTGTCATACCATGCCCTCGGGGGCATTAAGCATTGTCACTTACAAAATATCTGGACTTCTATTTTTGAAACTATGATTAATGAACTAGATATCCAAAAAACCTACTGTAACATAACAGTTAGAAAAGCTGATTAAAATATTTAGCTGAGATTATAAAAATATCCTTAGAAAACAACAATGAAAAGAGAGTTGAAAATAAGAATGGATAGAGGTAATGACCACTTTTTGCTAACGGAAAGGATGCAAGTTCGAGTCTACCCAGAAGCTCCTCTGAAGAAAGGTCTAATCATATATTTTTGAAAAATCAGCCATCGTAAACCCTATGGAGTATAGTCTACTGTGACACACATTGGATCGCCATGAGTCAGAACTGAGTCAATTGACCACTTTGGAGTCCTGAGGGAATCTTATTTGTCTTCAATACCAAGGAGCTATTATTTTATTGGGTTAGCATAATGGGATATAAGACACCGAGCAGTAAACCCATCCATGTGGAGAATTAAGGATGAAATACACACACTCTCAACTTACACATAAAGCCAGATCACTTAACCATACCTCAGAGACTGAGAGAACCAGAAACAAACCTCACTGACAGGGGAAGTATGCGGAAGATTCTCTGGCTTGTTCCAAGCTCTGGTTTTGCAAAATTCTACTTAGACAATGTCTTACTATAGGATTATCCTCAAGAGGATTTGAGTTTAAAATTCCTAAGTGATTCAGGAGAACACAAGCCAGGGAAATTAACATTATACTTTAGCTAATAATAATTCAAAAGTAGCCTAAACAGGCAAGGAAAAATTACTTGGAGAGATCCACACTAAACCCATGAAAAGTTACATTTCCACAGACAAAACAATACTAAAATGATCTTAACAAATATATAAAGTATATAAAAGGAAATAAGCCAACAAGATTTAGAGTCATCAGGAAAAACAATCAATGGTTTTAGGACTCCTGAAATCCAAATAAGGTGCACTAATATATAAAGTATAAAATTATCAAAGAATTTTTTTAATTAAAAACATTAGAAAGGAAGAAGCTTCCATAAAAAATGCTAAAAAGATTTATATAAAAACATTTAGAATTTCCATAAATTATGAGTATATAAAGATTAAATTAAATTTAATTGTATAGATTAAATAGGGATTTAAATTTTGCTGAATAAAATTCTAGTAAACTGTAGGGTATCTGAGTAAATTAATCAGAAAATAGTACAGGGAGAATAAATAATTAAATTACCAAAGGAAGTTTAAGATGTGTGCTCCAAGAAAAAAATAGAAAAATGAATTGACCCATTATCATTAAGATTCTGGCATAACTTTTATTTAAAAAATCTTGTACAATGTGTAAAAGAAGATTACCATATTTTTATGCAAATAACATGCACCTTTTGCATTTGTCTGCCAGCTGTGCCATCCCCCCACAAAGTATTTTCATAAGTGTGCTATGCTAATTTTCTTTTACAGCAACAGGTGGAATAGGATTCGCATGGCGGTGCTTGTGAGGGTGCCTCGTGACAGGAGGGCATGACCGGCAAACAAATGTAGAAGGTATGTGTTATTTGAGTAAAAATAAGATATAGCCATTGTTACTAAAAAAGTGATGCAAAGGTTCTAAATAAAATATTTGCCATGTAAATCCAATAATGTAGAAAAAGTATTAGACAAAATTCAACAAAATATTTACATAACACAGCAACCACAGCATCACCAGCTCTAAACAAATTTCTCCAGTAAGTTGTATCAGTGTTTCTAAACTATAGTATACATCAGAATTACCCATAGATTGCTGGGCCTCATTGCTTATTTCTGGTAAGTTTGAGGTAGATTCCAAGATTCTGCAGTTCTAACAAGTTCCTAGGTGTTGCTGATGCTGCTGGTTCAGGGACTACACTTTGAACATTGAAAAAAATTAAAGGGGATATGTTTAATTAGATACTGGGTATAGTAAAATATTCACTTAAAACTCTGGATCAAGGTAAGGATAGGCCCATTATGGTTCTTTTTGTCATATTATAGAAAGTTTTTGCTGTTGAAAAACCATTTTATTTCTCCTAAAATACAGGTTTCTGGGGTCATGGAATTGAGGTGACCCAATTAAGCCATTCGCCCTTAAGTGTACTTCTGAACACTGAGCCTTTAAGGATCTGGTTCCCTAAAGTTACCTTCATGTCAGACAATAGCCTAGTAAGCAGCTTAATGGAGAACTTTTGGCCTTAGGCATTGGGTTTTTTTGCAAAATTATCTATGTGCAGCAGGAACTCCAAGGTCTGGCTAGAGGTTGTGTTTTAGGATGTATGGCTTGTTCTTGGTGACTCTGTTTCTGTAATCAGCCGCCTCTGAAACCCTGTACTGTGCTTTGATGTTGTCCCCTGAGAAATTCACATAACAATTATCTATAAAGCCCACTTTCACTATCCTCTCTTTGGATTGCCTTCTGATAACTTCAGGATGACACTGCCTATTCGAATCTTATCTACTCACAATAAATATATTCTGTTACACTAATTTTTTCTGTTTCTCTGTGCATTAAGGTTTTTGACGCTACGAAAGGGAGAGGAAAAAACAGTTATAATGTTTAAAAGGAATAAATAAAAATTGCATTATTTATAAAAAATAGATTGAATGTATGGAAACCCTTGAGAAAAATCTGTTGCTGTTGTTAGGTGTTGTCAAGACAGTTCCAACTCATAGCGACCCTATGTATAACAGAATGAAATACTGCCCAATCCTGTGACATTCTCACAATCATTGCTATGTTTGAGCCCATTGTTGCTACAGTGTCAATCTATCTTTCTCTTTTTTACTAACCTTCTACTTTACCAACTATGATATTTATCTTCAGGGACTGGTCCCTCCTGATAACATGGCAAAGGAAGTCTAACCAACTTTGCTTCTAAGGAGCATTCTGCTGTACTTCTTCCAAGACGAATATGTTCATTTTTCTGGCAGTCTATGGTACACGCAATATTTTTTGCCAACACCATAATCCAAATGCAACAGTTCTTCTTTGGTCTTCATTATTTATTATCCAGCTTCTGCATGCATGTGAGGCAATTGAAAATAGTATGGCTTGGGTCAGGGACACCTTAGTCCTCAAAGTGATATTTTTGCTTTTGAACACTTTAAAGAGGTCTTTTGCAGCATATTTGCCCCCATGCAATACGTTATTTGATTTCTCCAATGCTGCTTCCATGGGCATTGATTGTGGATCCAAGTAAAATGAAATCTTTGACAACTTCAATCTTTCTCTGTTTATCATGATGTTGCTTATTGGTAGAGTTGTGAGGATTTTTGTTTTCATTATGTCGAAGTGTAATCCATACTGAAGGCTGTGGTCTTTGGTCTTCATCATTAAGTGTGTCAAGTCTTCTTCACTTACAGCAAGCAAGGTTGTGTCATCTGCATAACACGGGTTGTTAATGAGCTTTCCTCCAATCCTGATGCCATGTTCTTCTTCATATAGTTCAGCTTCTCTGATTATTTGCTCAGCATATAGATTGAATAAGTATGGTGAAACGATACAACCCTGACACACACTTTTCCTAATATTCAACCAGGCAATATCCCCTTGTTTGTTTTGAACAACTGCCTCTTGATCTATGTACAGGTTCTGCATGAGTACAGTTAAGTGTTCTGGAACTCCTATTCTTCACAATGTTATCCATAATTTGTTATGATACACACAGTCAAATGCCTTTGCATAGGCAATTAAATACAGGTAAAAATCTTTCTGGTACTCTCTGCTTTCAGTCAAGATCCATCTGCAATCAGCAATGAGATCCCTCATTCCAGGTCCTTTTCTGAATCTGGCTTGAATTTCTGGCAGTTCCCTGTCTATGTATTGCTGCAACCGCTTTTGAATGATCTTCAGCAAAATTTTACTTATGTGCGATATAAATGGTATTGTTGATAATTTCTGCATTCTGTTGCATCACCTTTGTTTGGAACGAGGACAAATATGGATCTTTTCAAGTTGATTGGCCAGGGAGCTATCTTCCAAATTTCTTGACCTAGATGAGTGAGTGCTTTGAGCTTTGCATCTGTTTGTTGAAACATCTCAGTTGCTGATCTGTCAGTTCCTGGAGAATTGTTTTTTGCCATTGCCTTCAGTGCAGCTTAGATTTCTTCCTTCAGTACCATTGGTTCTTGATCATATGCTACCTCTTGAAATGACTGAATGTCAAACAATTCTTTTTGGTACAGTCACTCTATTTCTTCCATCTTCTTTTGATCTTATCTGCATTATTCAACATTTTGCCCATAGAATCTTTCCATATTGCAACTAAAGGCTTGAATTTCTTCTTTAGTTTAGATTTTCAGTAGAAAAATCTACTGACATATTAAAAGTAATAAAAGTTCAGTAAGCTTGCTGGATGTATTAGGTTGAATATTTGAATTGTCCATATGTCAACTGCTTGTCCTACAGTAAAATGTCAGTTTCACATAGTACAAATGATCAGGTCAGTAAAAAATACCAGGCATTTTTTTAGGTGACTCACCTGCACATGATAAATAAATAAACAAAAAAAAACAAACAAATAAATAAATGTATTGCTTTTGTGTGCTGAGATTTGCAACCTCATCACCTAGGCATCACAAGAAGTCCCATCCTGTACACCTATTTCTGTACTTTTCTATGCACAAATTTGGAAGGAACCCATCTGCCCCTCCCCAGAAGAAAGATGCAGCAGTCTGCTTCCATAAAGATTAACAGCCTTGGGAACCCTGTAGTGCAGTTCTACTCAATCCTACAGGGTTGTTACAAGTCAGAATCAACTGGACAGTAACAGATTTTTTTTTTTTTTTTTAATACGTATATAAACCATTCATAAAAGAAACACAATCCTAAAGCCCTTGGGAAAAAAATGTGAACTAATGTTTTATGAATAAATTTTAAAATATATAATGCAAATAAATGAGGAAATCTATCAAATATGTTGATAGACTAAGTATGGTAAGATGTCATTTCACCTAAATATGTCTAAAAATTAAATCAAAATCCCAGTAAGGATTGTTGTCTAACTTGACAAACTGCTTTAAATACATATATGGAAAAAACAAAGAACGAAGTAGAGCCAAAACTTTTTTTTTTTTTTTAATATTTTATTGTACTTCAGGTGAAGGCTTACAGAACAAATAGTTTCTCATGAAAAAGTAGTACACATGTTGTTTTATGACATTGGTTAACAACCCCACAACATATTAACCTTCTAACTTCTCAACCTTTTTTTTTGGTGAAAATACACCTAGCCAAAGATACACTGTTTCAAAAATTTCTACATACACAGTTCAGTGACATTGATTACGCTCTTTCAAATGTGCTGTTATTCTCACTTAAGATGAAGGCTTACAGAACAAAATAGTTTCTCATTTAACAGTTACTACAAATGTTGCCCTATGACAATGGTTAACAATCTCACAACACATCAACAATATCCTTACTCAACCTTGGGTTCCCTATCACCAGGTTCCTTGTCCCCTTCTGCCTTCTGGCCCATGTCACTGGACTCCTGTACCTCGTTAGTCTCATTTGGTTTTACGGGGCTGTCCACTCCCAGGCTGAACAGTGAACCTCAGAGGTAACTTCACCACTGAGCTAAAAGGGTGTCTGGGGGCCATACTCTCAAGGTTTCTGCAGTCTCCTTTAGGCCAGTAAATCTGGTCTTTTTTTTGTGAGTTAGAATTATGCTCTCCATCCTTCTCCAGCTCTGTCCAGAACCCTCTGTTGTGATCCTGGTCAGAGCAGTCAGTGGTGGTAGCTGGGCACCATCTAGCTGTACTGGACTCAGTCCTATGGAGGCCTTGGTAGCTGTGGACAGTTAGTCCTTTGGACTAATCTTTTCCTTGTATCCTGTTCTCTTTATTCTTCCTTGCTCCTGAAGGGATGAGACCAGTGGAGTATCTTAGATGGTCGCTCACAGGCTTTTAAGACCCCAGGCGCTACTCACCAAGGTAGAATGTAGAGCATTGTCTTTATAAGCTGTGTCATGCCAATTGAGCTAGATGTTCCCCGAGACCATGGTCCCCACAGCCCTCTGCCCAGCAATTCAGTCCCTCAGGGAGTTTGGATGAGAGCCAAAACTTTTTGAAGAATAAGTTGAGAGTGGCTAGTGCAGCTATATTTCAGTACTTTTTGTTTTAAATGCTAGAACAATAAAACAGCACGGAAGTTGTGTGGGTGGAGCAAAACAGAACACTGAAACACAAAAGAGAGCCTAGAATCATATTTGCATGCTTTGAGAGTTTTGTTTGCGACAGAGTTAGTATTGCAAATGAGTGGCAATAAAGGGAGATGTCTACCATGAACCTAGAAGAATCAAATGCACAGGGGTTATCAATTCACTGTTTATAAATATTGCTTTGAGATAAAGACATAATGTGGAGGAGAAAAAAATCTCAAAAATTTGAAGAAAATGTAGAGAATATTTTTATGACCCAGGGTAGGGTGGAGTTTAAGATGACTCACAGACACATATTATTTATGGTAAAGATTGAAAAATTCAGCAACATTCTTGAAAAAAAATCTAGGATTTGAAGGACTTGTATCTCTAGCTCCCCCACAAAAAGGAGAATAAAATCCACAGATTATCAGAGATGGAGTGAGGACTGGACAATCATTGAACTATCATGGCATAGGAGAAACTTATTTTCTAATATTGAATTCTTAACTGAATCTTCTATTATCCAGTTTGAAAAATAAGTTATTTAAAACTCCTGTTAATTTTATTTTTGTAACAATTATATTTTTGCATCTGTATTTACAATTCATTTAATTACTTGACAATTTTAAAGCTTTTTGATATGCTTACTATCCATTGTACTTTCTTTTCAGTAAACTGTAATTTTATTTCTTTTATCCAGTTTTCTACTAGGATTTTGGATTAATGTTGTGCAGGTTATATTTATTTTAATGATTTTAATCTTTGACATATTTTTGCCAAAAGTTTATGTCATATGTTTTTATTCTAACTATATCCAAATTTTTAATATTATGAAATTCATATATTTTTTCCTTCTTATTTTTTAATCGAAGGAGCCCTGGTGGTGCAATGGTTAAATGCTTGGCTGCTAACTAAAAGGTTGGTAGTTCAAATCCATCAATATCTACTTGAGAGAAAGATGTGGCAGTCTTCTTCCATAAAGTTTACAGCCTAGGAAACCTTATGGGGCAGTTCTACTCTGTCATACAGGGTCGCTATGTGTCGAAATTGACTTGAAGGCACACAACAATACCAGCATTTTTTAATTGCTTTTGTAATCAAATCTTTATTCATAGGATATATATACAAGTTATTTTTTTAAATTTCATAAAATATACATACAGAAAGGAATACAAATTTGTGTATAGAAAGGCATACATATAAGTGTACACGAGCTGAGACTTCTCCCGATGCCTAGGTGATGAGGTTGCAAATCTCTGCATATAGGAGCAATAAGACTGGAAAAAAACTGACAAAAACAAAAACATCATCTAAATGCATACTACAATCAGAGTAGCATTTATGCTTGAAAAGTTCCCAACTTCGAGTAAGAACAATGGAGATCTGCGGTACTCTTTCCTGGGGCTGATCTCATGCTCAGAGTCAACACAGAATGCAGAACTCTTGGTCAATGTAGAAGTTCTGACACGCAGGTAGCCAGAACTGGCAATTTCTCTGAATTGGTAGAAGGGTGCTCACTTGATTTGAAGAAGTGAATGATGCCCCTACAGGAGGCATTTTTGGTGGAAGTAACCACATGATATAAGTGGTGGGCAAGCAGAAAGGGCTACACAGCTCTACTAGCCTGAGTTTGCAGTTGTATTTGAGGCAAACATAGTCATTGCTGCGGTTGCACACGTGAGCAGAGAAGATGCAAAAGGACTCAGAAAATGAAAAATTCCTAGACATGACATGAAAAGCATAATGCATAATAGAAAAAAAATTGATAAATTCAACTTAATCAATATTTAAAATATTTGTGCTGCAAAAGACACCATTAAGAAAATGAATTGATAAGCCACAGTGTGTAGAAAATTTTTTCAAAATTATATGTCTAATAAAGAACTAGTATCCAGGATATGTAAATATCTCCTACAACTCAGTAATATCAAAATGAAGAACTCAATTAAAAAAAAAAAAAAGGACAACCCAGTTGTAATGAACATCACCAATATCCAGATATTGGTTTCAAATTCCATTATCCAGTAGAAAGATCCAAGACTTCCTGGATAAATGGTTGATCGGCTGATTCTAGGCATAGATGAAAAAATGGCAGTCTGTTTATTCTAAAAAATTTCAAACTGAAGTTACCTTGGGGCAAACTGGAAGGAATTTTTCCTTCCTTTCCTCCCATTCCCCCATTCCCTATTACAGAAAGGATTCTCTTTGTTTAAATCAGCAGATATATCATTATAACACTGATGTATGACAGCATAATTTTAGCTCAAAAATATTTTATTGTAGGCTTGGCAATACCCTAAATTCTCAGATCTTGTAAACAAAATATTTACCCTTCTCGATAGGAAAATTAAGAAGAAATATCTCAGAACTGGGTTGTTTTGCCATCTGCATTTGCCTATTTAATTCAGGCCCTCATTACCTCATTACCAGGCTTATAATTTGCTTCCTTTCCAGCCCTGGTGGCGCAGTGGCTACGAACTTGACTGCTAACCAAAAAGTCAGCAGTTGGAATCCACCAGACACTCCTTGGAAACTCTATTGGGCAGTTCTGTCCTGCCATGTAGGGTCCCTGTGAATCGGAATCGACTTGAAGGCAGTCTATCCTCCTCATCTATCTATCCTTTTTACTTTTTGGGGAGGAAAGAAAAATCAAATGTATTCATGTTAATCCTCTGCTTAGAACTCTATTTTCATATTTACTTGTCATAACATATATCCAAAGTCGTTACTAGGCAAGCCAGCGCCCTTTACAATCTGGTTCCAACCTAATTGAGCAAGTTCAATGTACCTCATATATTTTAAATTTCTTGTATTTACTTCAGAAATGCAATTCGTTTTCTTTCATGTTTTTTTCTATGTTTTATATGATGCATTTTTTTCCTTTGAGTGAAAATGTTTTCCATGTCATTCATTACAAAAACAACAAAACAAAAAACATACCCAGTGTTTTAATATCTAGGCCACATAACACATTTTGATCTCCTACCCTCCTTTTTTTTTGGTCCAAGATAAATTACAGTTTACCTTGATTGCCCAACTTAAGGATGTTAAAACAAGAGCCAGTTGAGAGAGGAGAAACAAGACATCCATCATTAGTGGAATTCTAACTCAGTAACTATAATATATGCATGTATTCATGTCTAACCCAACCCTTTCCCTGCTCTGACAGAGAAGGCAAGGAATTTCTGTTATTTATGCTTTATTGTATTATGTTGTACTTAAATTTTTTTTAAGAAATCTTTTGTTAATACTTAATACTGGCCATGTATTTTACTCGAAAAATGTTAAAATTGACTTTTCTTGTGAGTTTTATTATTAAAAGCACATACGTAATCTTTTAAACCTCAAATGGAAATCTATCATAGAGAAGGAATGTAGCATTTTATACTCTATATAGTAAATATTGGAGTCCTGGTGGCACAGTGGTTAAGAGCTTGGCTGCTAACCAAAAGGTCAGCAGTTCAACTCCACCAGCTGCTCCTTGGAAACCCTATGGGGCAATTCTACGCTGTCCAATAGGCGTTCTATGAGTCAGAATTGACACGATGGCAAACGGTAGAGTAAATAATAAATATACCAGACTATAACCTAAAAAACCAAACCTATTGCCATCGAACCGATTCCAACTCATAGCCACCCTATAGGACAGAGTAGAACTGCCCCATAGGGTTTCCAACAAGGCTGTAATCTTTACGGAAGTAGATTGCTACATCTTTCTCCTACTAAGTGGCTGGTAAGTTGGAACCACTGACCTTTTGATTAGCAGCCAAGTGCTTAACCACTGCACCACCATAAAACCAAAAAACCAAATCTGTTGCCTGCCGTCAGGTTGATTCCAACCAATGACAAGTTGCCATATAAGAACAATAGAAGGGGAGAAGACACAGACAGAAGGGAAGAGAAACAAAAACAGAGAATAAGACCATGTGAAGATGGAAGCAGAGTCTAGAATTATACATCCCTAAACCAAGCCCTCTGACTCATAGTGACCCTATAGGACAGAGTAGAATTGCCCCATGGGGTTTCCAAGGAGTGGCTGGTGGATTTGAACTACTAACCTTTTGGTTAGCAGCCGATCTCTTAACCACTACACCACCAGGGTTCTTGCATGACCATTCTTAACAATAAATTGAAGAATGATAACACATGTACGACTAACAGACTTTAGGATGAATGAACCAAGATAATTTGTAAAGATTCTCATATTGAACTGACATTTTTGAATGATTTTTATTAATTTAATTTCTTTAAAATCACTATTAAAAAAAAACAAATTTTGCTTTTTATTAAAAACCACTATAGTGAATAATAAATATATTATTGCTTAAATCCACAGTATTTTTTATTTATATATCTAAAACCAATTTATTTTGATAAAAAAATATTTAAACCTTGTTTTATTTTATAATGTTTCCTAGAGTTTATCTTCCTTAGGTAAATTTATTCAAATGTCAAATACATCAGTTTAAATAAGGTTTCATGAATTTTAGAATCAGAAAATTAAATTTAGAAGCATTTCAGTGTTTAAGTAAAATAACATACATACACTTGTCCATTAGCTTTCCATTCTGAGATTACCTTCTTGATTTAGTCATTTCTGTGCAAAGTAGGATTCTACTTCATGAGCAATCATTTTGATTCTTTTTCTTGTTAACAAAGATATGTTGATAAACTCTAATTAGGCTCTTATTCATGAAAATTCATACAGCAATTATTTTAAATAATTTTGTTCCTCAAGAGTACCTAAGATCAATTAAATGGAATATATTTTACATGAAAAACGAGCTCCATGTTTTTAGAGTAAACATAATACATCTTGACATGATAGTTACCTTTTATTTTCTTTCCTAGGGAACTGCACAGACAGTAATGGCCTTGTCCCAAGTTCCCTCTAAGCACATCCATGTATTTTTAATGATTCCTTTTTTTCTTTATTGTTGTAAATTCTCTTTGAAAATATTTGAAAGACTCTTGACACGACCCAGAAGGGAGTTACCTTTTAAAATCAGTATCTAGTAATTCATTTCAGAACCTAAAAAATGGCATATCTGTAAAACAAAATACTATATTTTTTCACAAATAATGTGTCCACATAAATAACACACCCATGCATATAATACACATAGCGTGCACAGGAAAATAATGTACAAGGGGGTTGTGTGGTTGACAAAAAAAAGTATAACACGTGCATTATTTGTTAAAAAATATGATTGATTTCAAAGTGTCTATATGCAAGAATTTGTCCTTAATGAGTGTCATTTGGTCCACGGTAAATTCTTGTGTATATTGTCTTAAAAAAAAAAAAAAAAAAAAAAAAAAAAAAAAAAAAAAAAAAACAGGTTTTTAGGTTGCTATATTATATTACTATTATTCATTGGAAACTCTATGGGGCAGTTCTACTCCGTCCTATAGGGGCACTATGGGTCTATGAGTTGGAATTGACTCAGTGGCCACGGGTTTGGCTTTGGTTTATTATTATTATTGTGTACCATATTAAATTCAAAAGGATTGTGTAACTCCTTTAATAGGAAAGTGTCACAAAGAGATCTCAAAGGGTAAATCTATGGAGGGTACACTACCTCTAATCCTTTCTCTGAAGCATGGGTAGAGTAGTAAAACAAAAGAAAACCTGGTTTACGTGATGGAGAGACAAAATAGGAGAGCATGGTGTGTGCCTGCACCATCCTGTTTGGGACTATCCATATGCTGCTTCATGTGACTATACATGGCCAGTGAGTAGTAAAGAAGCAATACTGATGGAAGTGGCTGGATTGGTTGGCCAGACTGTAGCCTGGAGATTCATTAAAAATTAGGTTAAAAAAAAAGAATCCCAAAATCTTTGGGCCCTACTGGGAAAGGTCATGGAAGCTCCATAGACACATCCAAACTCCCTGAGGGACTGAATTGCTGGGCAGAGGGTTGTGGGGACCATGGTCTAGGGGAACATCCAGTTCAATTGGCATAACACAGTTTACAAAGACAATGTTCTACATTCTACCTTGGTGAGTAGAGTCTGAGGTCTTAAAAGCCTGTGAGCAGGCTTCTAAGATACTCCACTGGTCTCACCCCTTTGGGAACAGGGGAGAATGAAGAGAACAGGATACAAGCAAAAGATTAATCCAAAGGACTAATGGACCACAGCTACCATGGCCTCCACCAGACCGAGCCCAGTACAACTAGATGGTACCCAGCTACCAACACTGACTGCTCTGACCAGGATCACAACAGACGGTTCTGGACAGAGCTGGAGAAGGATGTAGAACAAAACTCTAACACAAAAAAAAGATCAGATTTACTGGCCTGACAGAGACTGGAGAAACCCCTACAGTATGGTCCCCGGACACCCTTTTAGCTCACTGGTGAAGTCACTCCCAAGGTTCACCGTTCAGCTGGGGATTGGACAGCCCCATAAAACAAAATGGGACTCATGAGGCACAGCAGTCCAGGGACAAGGACTAGAAGGCAGGAGGGGACAGGAAAGCTGGTGATAGGGAACTCAAGGTTGAGTAAGGACAGTGTTGACATGTAGTGGGGTTGTTAACCATTGTCATAGGGCAATACATGTACTGTTTAATGAGAAACTATTTTGTTCTGTAAACCTTCATCTAAACTGAGAATAGCAGCACAACTGGAAGAACGTAATCGATGTCACTGAAGTGTACATGTAGGAATTTTTGAAATGATATATCTTTGGCTATGTGTATTTTCACCAAAAAAAAAAAAAAAAGTCCTCCAAGGTTGAGACTCACAGCAACTATATGTGTGCGTGTGTGTGTGTGTGTGTGTGTGTATGTGTATTTCTAAGCTTTATTCATAAGCCTATTTTAACTTTCCTTCTCCACTTTTGGGTAGTTTCTTATCTGCTTCAAAAATCTGGTGACAAAATCCTTTCATGTATAGATGCAGCCTGGTCTTGCTTGCAGTATCTATGCCAGCTACATAGGAAGTAAAAATCTCTTCATATATTATGCAAATGAATTATTAATAATCTCAGATAAGAATATCCAATTAGAAAACTGGAAAAGAAAAATATAAGCATTGATATTAAAAAGAAAAAAAATGAAGGGAGAAATCATATGTAATTTATGAATTTATTCCACCTTATAATAAGAAAATATAAATTAAATATACACTGAAATAAAAATCTTTGTCCATTGGGTGGAAAAAGAAAAAGAAAAAAAAGATGACTTGTTTGATTTGCATGTGTGGAAACAGGCACTCTCGTACACAGTAGATTGCAGGAAACGCTGGTTGACGTGCTAAGAATGGGAATTTAGCAGCGCCTATCAAAATACAAAGGAGCCCTGTGGTACAGTGGTTAGGCTCTTGGCTGCTAACCGAAAGATTGGTGGTTTGAATCCACCAGCCACTCTGGGAGAATTTGTGATAGTCTGTTTCTGTAAAGACTACAGCCTCGGAAACCCTGTGGGGGCAGTTCCAGTCTGTCCTATAGGGTTGCTATGAATCGGAATTGATTTGGTGTTTTTTTTTTTTTGATCAAAATACAAATGTACAAACTCTGATACAGCAATACTGCTACTAATAGCTAATACAGATTGGATATTTACTAATGCCTAGGCACTGATTTAAACTTAAAAAATTAACACATCTATATATATGTATAAAGTAGGCAGTATTTTTGTCTCCATTTTATAGGAATAACTGATGCTTAGAGAGGCAAAAACATCCCAAGCTCACGTGAATCCATATAATGGATATCAAGTAGCTCTAAAAATAATGAGAAAAGCCTCCATATTTTGATGTAAATGATCTCTGAGATATCATAAGTAAAAAAATAAAAAGAAAGTGGTTTAAAAAAGACTATCCATATACATATTTGCATATACAAGCATAAAATATCTCCGAAAAATGAGATGGAGAGATGGGAGAAAATTAGAGGCAAATATTTCAATCTTTTAAGTGTGGTCTTTTCTCATCTGGATGATGTCTCAGCAAAAACCAAAAAAACACAATGCATAGTGACCCTATAGAACAGAGTAGAACTGCCCCATAGGGTTTCCAAGGAGCCTCTGTGGATTTGAACTGCCAACCTTTTGGTTAACGGCTGAGCTCTTAACCAATGCACCACCAGGTGTCAACACAATCTTAACTCATACATTTTTTATTTATTGAAAATATTTATTTTTAATACACTTCTTTTTTTAGATTAGTTTTAAATTTTGCAAACAATTGCACAGAAAGTACAGAGTGTCCCCATATACCCTTTCACTCCCTGTACAGAGTTTCTCCTACTTTTAATATCTTTCATTAGTGTGGTATATCTGTTATGACTGACGAACCAGTATGGACATATTATTATTAACTAAAGTCCATAGTTTACTTCAGGGTTCACATTTAGTATTGCACAGTTCCATGAGTTTTGACAAATGAATAGGTGAAACTTATGCATTTTTTAATCCAAAAATAAATACTGTTCTTGCATGTTTTGTAACTGTATATTTATTTGACTACTTCAATTATGTATCTTTTTCTTCAAACAAGCTAGGTCATATTATTTTTAAAAAAGCTGTTGTGGGGTTGTCAGTAAAAAATTTAATTGATGGAAGGATGCTGATATGAGTATAGTATTCTTCCTCATATCACTTCACTTTTTTCTTTTTCCCCACATCACCTCAACTTTCTTGTTTTTCGTACCTGATGGCAGTGATCCCGGTACCAGAGTTTCAGTTGTGCATAATGGAAGCAGAGATGATTCCTAAGCAAGAAAGTAACTATGAATATGAGAGAAAAGAGAGTGAGACATTTACTGGACTAATATTGCAGCTGGCAATCTAGACCAGTACAGTAGTCAAATCTAATGTTCCCTCCAAAGGTGGAAAGATATGTGTATAAATGGAGAGAAGGAAAAAAAAGAAGCTGAGGGTAAAGAAATGAATAAATGGGTTACGCAATGAGGAAAATTCTAAAAACTACATAAACACCCCAAAAGCGGCTCAGAGCAAGAGATGATAGTTGTCTCTTAGTTCAATTATACCAGATATCTCAAAGAGTGAAGCCAAGACCACTTCTGCTTCGGGAACCTGACAAGATCAGCTGGAAACCTGCAGCAAACCTAGGTGGCCTTGCTCTGGGAGGAGTTTTTGCCATATTATAAGATGATGGACTTATACTAATTACTAAAGACTGATTGAGACTCTAGTAATACTACAGTATTTTTTGACTCTTATTTTTCAGGTTATGGTATAAAGCTTGCTCTGTATGCGATACTGATGGTTAAATGTATGTAATACATTCAGTATGTAATAAGTAACTGGCCTGAGGAAGAACTAGATCTAGATAACCATGCAAATACTCATAGATTAAGCAGAGAGGGGAAAGTAATCCTCTAAATGGTAGACATATTAAAAAAAAAAAAATGGTCAAACGCCAGAGGGTAGGCTGTCGGGTAAGTATTTACTTTACCTCAAATAATTTGGCCTTTGTCCTTGCTCTCTGAGAGATAACTCTAAACTCTTAGAATTTTTTGAGTAATTGAGATAACTTTGTTATCTAGACCTTTAGACCACACCTGAGGGTTTTTGCTACTTGGTGGGGGCTGACCTGACCAGAAAGACCACAACTGGGCCTAATATCAGCCGACCTCAGGGATTTGATTCAATCAAGCATGCCTATGCAATGAGGTCTCAATCATGACTAAGTAATGAAGCCAGTAAAAGCTCCGAACCCAAAAGCTCCATGGGCTTCCTGGATGGTGAAAGACATTGGTGCACGTGGGAGGGTAGCACATCCCTTGGGAGATAGAAACTCTGCCTTGGGAACCCTCCCAGACCTCATCCTATGCATCTCTTCATTTCTATCCTTTTTCTGCTGTAATAAAGCTGTTATCAAAACTATAGCACTTCCCGTGATTTCTGTGAGTAGTTCTATTGAATTATTGAACACAAGCAAGTAATGAAAACAAACAGATCAGAAGTGAGGAAGCTTGGGAGAGCCCTGAGCTTGGACTTGGCATCCTGTAGGGATAGAGGGAAACCCTGAATTTGTAGCCAGCAGGGCTGAAGTCAAGGTGTCCTGTGGATTTCCAAGCATGCATCTGGTGTCTACCTATCTTGTAAGAACCGACCTAGCTCTGGGCCGTTAGGATCAGAGAAAGAAGTGCTGGATGGGCAGCTGGTGTCACAACAGAACAGAAAAGTGGAAAAGTGTGGATTTTGGTTTATTTGATTTGATTTTTTGATCATAAATAGGGGTGGGGGAGGCTGACTAGTGCAAAAGTTAGAAAAATATTGAGGAGTACAATGAGGTAATAGAACTTAATCCATAAAAAGGTAATTGCATTTAAATATGATTTGGAGAAAATAGTTCATTTGTTTTTAAGTCACCACAAAGTAAAATTCAATGTTAAATGTTTTTCTCTCTCTTGTGGGACTTAATGTGTCCAATTTGTTCTAAAGGTAAAATTGAATTGCATGTCAGTAGAAGGATATGTGTATTCCCTGATGGGAAAATTATAGGTAACTGAAACATAGCTTTAAAGAAGTTATAGAATTTCCTTTCAAAAGACCACATTTCTGTTGTGTCATTGTATCAACTACTTGATTACTATGCCCTATAATATATACAGTCATGGATCATTTAACATCCACGATATGTTCTGTGAAATAGGATGTTATATAATTTGAACTTTGTAAGTACACCATATTATAGGCTTTCCCTGGTTTACGAACGTCCAAATTACAGACAACTTACACTTAAGAACAGACTCCCATAAGGCATATTATATTAAAAAATTGAGTTAAGGAGTTCTGGCAAAATGGTGCTCTAGGCAGAAGCACCATGCCGTCCCTCCACAGCAAAGATCCGAAAAACTAAGCTGAACAGAGAATACAACAATCCTGAAACCCTAAAACATCAAATGAAGAGATAAAGAACTCAGCCAAGTACCAAATGGAGTGAGAAAACTGACAGAGAATGGAGAGCGAGGAGAGATTCATGCAGAGGTCCCCTACCAGCTAACACAGTGCAGATCCGCCATCTTGGACTCCTATTGGAGACCAGCAAACAGGGGATACGAGTAAGCAGCCTAACTGAATGTACAGCAGGAGACAAAACAACCGGTAATTTGCAATATACGCTTTCCCACCCCACACCCTTCTTCACCCCCACTCGGCCTCCTCTGCTTCCCGCGGCCACAATCTCTTGACCAGGAAACACCGGCTGCTTGGATTCCACACACCCGAACAGGCGGCTCTCTGAGTGCAATTTGTTGGCTGCTGGTGTAGCTTTTTCCACTTCTTTTGATTTCTTCCTTGCCTCTTGCCACCTCCCCCTCCTTTCTCTGGAGTACCTTGCTCCATGTGCCATCTTTGCTTCTTCCTGAGGGGCTGCAGAGCTCCAGTAATTTGTGATATACCCTTTCCCACTCTACACTTCTTCACCCACACTCAGCCCCCTCTGCTTCCTGTGGACACGGTCTCTTGTCCAGAAACACCAGCCTGCACTAGCTGGCTCTGAGTGCCATTTGTTGGCTGCTACTGTTGCTTTTTTTTCCTGCTTCTTTTGATTTCTTACTTGACTCTCGCTACCTCCCCATACTTTCGCTCGAGTACCTGGCTCTGTGCCCCACCTTTGCTTCTTCCTAAGGGGCTGCGGAGGTCTGTTCGAGTGTGGAGCTGCTTCCCAGCCTGGGCTGTTGTGCTGGTGGGATCCCGGGGCTTTTGTTCGTTTCTTTGTTTTGAATTGTTTGTTTGTATTCTTTTCCTTTTCTTGAGTTGGGAGCCCTTTCTGCTCAGGCAGAGCTGTGTGGCAAGGAGACTCCCCCTTGGCTTCTGCAGACGAGCAGAGGGATCCCTGAGGACATTTTTTTTTTTGTTTTGTTTTTTCTGTTTTTTGGGGGCCCTTTCTCATTCTTTCTTTCTTTTTTTAATTTGTTTTGTTTTATTTTCCCTTTTTGTCTATCTTCATTACTCAGTTTCTCGTCTCTCTATATCTTCCTTCTCTTTCTGTTCCCTGAAAACCTGGTGTTGTATACCTCTACACCTTCTAGCCAGGCTGTACTGCAACACCTGAGAGCGACTTCCCCAGACCTCATTGCTGCACTGGTGGGATCCCTGAGAACTTTGCGGTTCTTTAACATTTCTGATTTTTATTTATTCATTCTTTTCTTTTCTTCCTCTTCCCTTTCTGTTTTTCTCCATTTCATAGTCTCTCATCTCTCCAGTCCAACGGCAATCTCCCCTAGCATTCTTTTTTGTTTTTTTATAAGTTTTTGGCTCCTGTTCCTCTCTCCTATCTCCCATATCCATCTTAGCTCCACACATAACAATCTCCCCGCTGCACACTGCCTACCTGCACTGTGCACTTAACATCACACCACCAAGCAGCACAGGCACGGCCTACTGGAACCTGCCCTGCACTGATTACCGACCCACTCTGGTGGCTGTAGTAAGTGCCACAAACAACCCATCCCAGTAACTCCTCTTCAGCTCGACCTGCCTTGCCGTACAATATCTGAGTGACTGAACCTGCCAGTTAGAGAAGGAGGTGAAAAGTATTGTGCCCACAGATGAGCAAACAACAAAGAACACACAATCCGCCTGCTCAGACATAGTCAAATTTCTTTTTAAAAAGGATGAAACAAAAAAATCTACAATCAATAAATGAGAAAAATAACTACTGAATGCCCCGAAGACAGCAGACAATATCAAAACATTTACAAAAACAGGACAGGATGGTACCAGTAGGTTCCCAAAATAAAACACCAGATGACTCTCCAGTGGAAGAAAATGCACTAGAACTAACTGATAGGGAATT
>NW_004443949.1:16578369-16608278 GCF_000243295.1 Trichechus manatus latirostris | reverse complement strand
TCTGTAAGCCTTCATCTTAAGTGAGAATAACAGCACAATTGGAAGAGCGTAGTCAATGTCACTGAACTGTGCGTGTAGAAATTTTTGAAATGGTGTATCTTTGGCTATGTGTATTTTCACCAAAAAAATTAAGGTCGAGAAGTTAGAGTGTTGATATGTTGTGGGGTTGTTAACCAATATCATGAAACAACATGTGTACTACTGTTTCATGGGAAACTATTTGTTCTGTAATCCTTTACCTGAAGTACAATTAAAAAAAAATTGAGTTAAATACAGTGTTTCCTAATAACAAATGCATGCACTACTTTGTGAAGTTGAGGAAAACATTGTGTGATTTGGAAGTGTTTCTTAAGTGTTTTATATGCACAGAAAGGTGAAGTACATACCATATACTAAGACAAAGATTTGACTAACTGACTCTAAATAAGAACTGTATATACCTGTTCTGACTTACTTACAAATTGGACTTAAAGACAAACCTAGGAACAGATTTTGTTCATAACACCGGGAACTGCCTGTGCACAAGAGACATGAGACATTTGTGTTGTGTGTGGGGAGCTGTTGCATCACCACTTTCCATTCTCTGATCGGGATTTCTGAACTCTGTGGCAATAGGTATGGGACCACGGACTTGTATGCGGTTGCATATTGCCCGAACAGACGTTGTGTGGTGCATGACTGTATAGAGAAAGAGAGAGAGAGCCCTGGTGGTGCAGTGGTTAAGTGCTCAGCTGCTAACCAAAAGGTTTGCCATTTGAACTCACCAGCTTTTCAGAGAAAGATGTGGCAGGCTACTTTCATGAAAATTTGCAGCCTTGGAAACCCTGTGAGTTTGCTTTGAGTCAGAATCGACTCTACGGCAATGGGCTAGGTTTTTTTGTATCTATATCTATACCTATATGTCAATTAACCATCAGCTACTGGAATTTTTTTCTACTTAAAAGAGTAAATAATACAAAGGATAGAAAATAATAGACCTACTTTTGGGCTAGATTTGATGGTATATTCTTTCCTATTATTCTATTAATGAGGAGGCAATAAAACAAATGTCTTCTGTCACACTAAAATTATCAATCTTAGTATTTCTCTCTGCTTTGAATCAGCAAACAAGTCAGCAATGGGAGAGTCTTTGTGGACTTTAAAGTATCACTCCACCTCACAGCAAAACCAAAAACCCAAACCTGTTGCCGTCGAGTCGATTCCGACTCATAGTGTCCCCATAGGACAGAGTAGAACTGCTCCATAGGGTTTCCAAGGGGCGGCTGGAGGATTCAAACTGCCGACTTTTTGGTTAGCAGCCGTAGCTCTTAACCACTGCGCCACCAGGGAAAAGAGATAACTGACCCACTAAGGAACACACACTCAGGCACACAGTAAACACTCATACTTTACTCTGTGTATGTGCTGTACGCACAAACACATGCAAACACACACACACACATACACATAGAAACTTTTTCTTCTAAATTAAATCATATTTTTTCCTGTAAGAGTTCACTGTTATTATTTTGGTCTTTTTTTTTTTCCTCTCTAAGACTGATTGTAGAAACAGAAATTCACATATTAGCGTTTAACAATGACAGAAATGAGAAGAGAGAATGTGTTCTCATTCCTTCCTTTTTCCTCTTATGAACAAATTGCCTTTTCCTCTACTTATTCCATGTTTCTGACATTGTTGCTTTAGGCTACAGAGACAGGCTACTTATCTTACAGTGTGAAGTTTGGTAACCACCATCAAACAAGCTTGGCAAGGAAACAAGCCTAGTGGCCAGATGCTGTCATCATTCTTTCACTCTGCTTCTATTTGCCATGGGAATGAAGGGGAAACAAGAAAGATGATATCTATACAAATAACTAGAATACTTGAAGGAATTATCGAGAAAAAAAGGAACAAACTCTTACATTGATTCTCAGCCTTCAAAAAAATTGTTCTATCTTGACCTGAATTTTTAGAGTAAGGAAAATAATGTAATTATAGTAAATAATTTTCTATCAAAACTGCCCCCATTCAAATAGTAAATGCATATTTTAAAACATGCTTTGTTCTGTCTCCTTCCATTGAACTCTTTATTCTATCCCATTGAGTCCAATTACCTTTTTGTAAAATGATTGAAAGATATTTTTTCAATAGCTAAGGATAATTTGTTCTACAAGACTGAAAGTTGGTTGTTTAAGAGAATGGAGTCTGTGTATGCCACATATGATTTATTAAATGTTAATGAATTAAAAACCCAGATTTCCCCAATACGTTACATATATAAGAGAAAAAGATGTATTAATCAATTGACCAAAAGTTTTAGTTATTCAGCATAACTACTGGCAATATTAGCTATTTTTTTCTTTGCAATAATTATGTTACATTAAAATAAGCCAACTGGTGCAATAATGTTATTAGGTACAAAATATTCATAACGTTTGAAGTAGACATACAAATATAATTATAATATCCTGAGGCACTGAATGGTAAATGCAAATTACTCTTTTCAGTTTCAGACATAAACATTTAACACAAAGATGATTAATCTTGCCAAGCCAAGCAAAATTACTTAATTTTTCATTTGGAAAAGTGCTAAATTATAGCACTAAACCATTTGTTCTAAAAATTTGCAGCGACTTTTAAGAAACTTTTTTGTCCATTTAAATGTTCTATACAATATTAAATATGTATTTTATAAATATGGAAAAGCATAAAACCAAAGTTTTCACTTTACAATAATTGATTTAATGATTTTCAAACTAGTATATTCTTAATCTAGTAAAATTAATAAAATAGCACATTAGAAAGGATTCTTTTACTTAGGAACAGATGTACTGAACCTGAAATCAAGGATGTTCAATGTGTTGGAACTCTTAGGCACTTGTGGTAGACTATCATTTGCTGGATGAAATTTAAGGACTCCATCTGTCCAGCTTTATGTACAAATTTAGTAACTAAAATTTTGGATGTGATAATGTGAAATAAAATAGATGTTGGTGCAAATCATAAATTTTCAACTGAAGTCAGATTATATGATGTGTTTAAAATGTAAGATGTTTCTTTTCACCAATAATTCACTCAAAAGAAGATGTTAAAGATTCTTCATGAAGGTACTATGCATCATTCATCTTTGTAGACCACACCACAATGCAGAGGACACAGAAAACCCCAAATAAATTGTTTTAATGAATTCCAAAGGCGTATTTTAAAGTTAATAATGTGTCTTGTCATTTACTTAACACCAGCACAATTTCCAAAATATCGGAAGCAGGTAATTGATTATAATGGTAGTTTGGGGGATATATATACATATATATATGTATTCCATTGCCGTCGCGTTGATTCCGACTCCTGGAGACTCTATAGGACAGAGTAGAACTGCCCCATAGGGTTCCCAAGGTTGTAATCTTTATGGAAGCAGACTATCACATCTTTCTCCTGTGGAGTGGTTGGTGGGTTTAAACCAGCGACCTTTCGGTTAGCAGCCGAGCACTTAACCATTTTGCCACCAGGGCTTTCTCTCTCTTTTCCTATATTTATATATGGAAAAGAGAGGAACACTGATTTTATTTTTAATATGAATCATCTAGCTCCATGTGTCCATGGTTCTTGGATAAGCAAGGTGATTTATTTAAATGGTAATCCATAATATACCGAGATACACCACAATAATAGTTCAAATAAATTTATTGAATACTCACACATTAATAGGCCATATTATAAAATTATGCCACTTTTTTAGAGAAGTCTTTTTGATCTGATCACCCCTATGATGCCCTCTCACAAAACCTGATAGGTCATTTTTCATATCCTCCCTCATTTTTGAAAGTATTTTTTTAGTATGTCTTCCCCATTACTTTTTAAGTCCCATGATATGGGGAAAACGTCTACTCTGTTCACCAGTTTATACTCTGACAGTTACAATTATTATCTGATAATTACACTACAATGTGTTGTAAATATAGACCAAATATAGTAGTAGCACAGAATAAACACAGTGTCATGGATTGAATTATATCCCCTCAAAAACTGCGTGTATCAACTCGGCTGGACCATGATTCCCAGTATTGTGTGGTTGTCCTCCACTTTGTGATTGTAATTTTATGTTAATGAGGATTAGAGTGGGATTGTAACACCCTTACTAAGGTCACATCCTTGATCCAATGTAAAGGGAGTTTCCCTGGGGTGTGGCTTGCACCACCTTTTATCTGACAAGAGATAAAAGGAAAGGGAAGCAAGCAGAGAGTTGGGGACCTCATACCATCAAGAAAGCAGTGCCAGGAGCAGAGCTCCTCCTTTGGACCCGAGGTTCCTGCGCAGAGAAGCTCCTATTCTGGGGGAAGACTGATGACGATGTGGACCTTCCTCCAGAGCTGATGGAGAGAGAAAGCCTTCCCCTGGAGCTGATGCCCTGAATTTGGACTTGTAGCCTACTAGACTGTGAGAAAATAAATTTCTCTTTGTTAAAGCCATCCGCTTGTGGTATTTCTGTTACAGCAGCACTAGATGACTAAGACACCTATATTTAGAAGAACTTTTGCAGCTTATGCTAATTTATCTGACTATTCAGTTTCTTGTCTATTTTTCAATTGAGAAATTCAATAATTCTTTAAGGATATATGGGACCCTGGTGGCACAGTGGTTAAGAGCTCAGCTGCTAACTGAAAGGTCAGTAGTTCAAATCTACCAGCTGCTCCTTGGAAACCCTAGGGGACAGTTCTGCTCTGTTCTATATGGTCACTGTGATTCAGAATTGACTCGATGGCAATGGGCTTGTTTGTTTGTTTTGTTTAGGAATATATAATATTGGCATGTCACTTACTTGGACATGGAATATTTGTATACTTAACATTTTTGAGGCGTTTTCTTTTATTTGTTGTTTGTTGTTGTTTTTGTTAGTTGCTGTAAAGTCAACTCTGACTCATAGTGACCTTACAACAGAAGGAAACAGTGCCTGGTCCTGTGTCATTCTCACAGCTATTGTGCCAATCCATCTTACTGAGGTTCTCCCTTGCCCTTGTTGGCCCTCTACTTCACCAAACATGACGTCCTCCTCCAGTGATTGATCTTTCTTGATGATATGGTCCAAGGCAAGGGAGTTGGGCAATGTTCTGTTGTGATCCATAAGGTTTTCATTGGCTAATTTTTGGACGTAGATCACCAGACCTTTCTTCCTAGTCTGTCTTAGTCTGGAAGTTCCACTGAAATCTGTCAACCATGTGTCACTCTGCTGGTTTTTGAAATTCTGATGGCCTAGCCTCCAGCATCATAGCAACATGCAAGCTACCATAGTATGACAAACTGACAGGTGGTGGATTCCCAGTTTACTAAAAGTTTTTATTGTGAATGGGTATTGAATTTTGTCAAATGACATAATGATAATTGATATATGTATAATATTTCCTCTGAAGCTTGTTGAGATGATGGATTACATTAATTTTGAAATGTTTAGTTTTTGAATGTTGAAATATCCTTGCACACAAGAAGTAAGTATCACTTACACATGATATATAATACTTTTTCATACATTGTGGATTTGATTACTTGATATTTTGTTGAGGATTTTTGCATCTATTTACATCAGAAGTATTGGTCTGTGATTTTCTTTTCTTGTAATGTCTATCTAGTTTGGGAATTAGTGTAATGCTGGACTAACAGAATGAGTTAGGAAATATTCTCTCTTCTATTTTCTGGGATTGTAGAGAATTAGTGTTATTTCTTCTTCAAATGTTTGGTAGAATTTACCAGTGAAACTGTTTTGTTGGAAAGTTATTGATTCAAATTCTTTAATAGATGTAGGGCTATTCTTTGTGTGAGTTTTAGTAGTATATGTTTTTCAAGGAATTGGTACATTTTATCTAAGTTATCACATTTAGCAGCATAGAGTTTTTCATAATATTCCTTTATTAACCTTTTAATATCCATGAGATCAGTAGTGATGATCCTGTTTTATTTCTGGCATTGATAATTTGTGTCTTCTCTCTTTTTCCTTCGTTAGGCTGCTTAGAGATTTGTTAATTTTATTTATCTTTTCACAGAACCAGCTATGTGTTTATTGAGTTTCTCTATTGTTTTCCAGTTTTCTATTTCATTGATTTCTGCTCTTCTTTTTATTATTTATTTTGTTCTGCTTTCAGCCTTAAATGGCTCTTATTTCTCTAGTTCCTTAGGTAAAAACTTGGATTATTGATTTTGGATTTTTTTCTTTATAATTTGTGCATTTACTGCTATACACTTCCCTCTAAACATTAGTTTTTAATTCCACATTTTTTAATTTTTCATTTAGTTGAATATAATTTTATATTTTTCTAGAGATTTCTTCTTTGACCCATGTGTTGTTTATTAGTGTGTTGTTAATTTCCAAATATTCAGAGATTTTTGCTGCCTTTCTGTTATTGATTTCTAGTTTAATTCCATTCTGGTCTGAGAATACACTTTGTAAGATTTTTATTCTTTTAAAATCATTCAGGTGTGTTTTATGGCTCAGTAGTTGGTCTATTGTGGTAAATGTACCATGTGAGCTTGAGAGGAATGCATATTATACAAATGTTGAATAAGTATTTAATAAATCAGTTAGATCAGGTTGATTAATGACAGTCTTGTGGAGTCTTCAGATCATCTAAATTCTCGCTAATTTTCTTCCTGTTGTAATCTAGCAATTACTGGCAGTGGTGTATGGAAATCTCCAAAGACAACACTGAATTTTTCTGTTTCTCCCTTCAGTTCTATTATTTTTTTGCTTCATGTATTCCAATGGTCTGTTGTTAGGTGTATATACGTTTTGGATTATATTGTCTTCTTGGAGAATTGACTTCTTTATCATTACATAGTGTACCACTTTTTACCTGGTAGTTTTCCTTGCTCTGAAGTCTGCCTTTTTGAAATTAATATAACTATTCCAGCTTTCTTATTGTTAGTGTTAGCATGGTATAGCTTTCTCTTTCTTTCACTTTTAACCTATTTGGATCTTTATATTTAAAGTGGATTTTTTGTGTGTGTGTGGATAGCATATGGTCTTGTCTTGCTTTTTTTTTTTTTTTTTGTCCATTATGATAATCTCTTTCAATTGATGTATTTAGACCACCCTCCCCCCACCAAAAAAAAAAAAAAACCCTAAACCCATTGATGCTGAGTCCATTACAACTCATAGCAACCGTATAGGACAGAGTAGAACTCCCCTATAGGGTTTCCAAGGCTGTGAATCTTTCCAGAGCCTGACTGCCACATCTTTCAGCTGGTGGTGTCCAACCGCTGATCTTTCAGTTAGCAGCTGAGCTCTTAACCACAGAGCCACTGGGACTCCTCTGTATTTAGAACAGTCCCGTTAAAAGTGATTACTCATATAATTGTATCAATATCTGCAATGCTTTTAACTAGTCTTTACCCATTGCATTTGTCCTTTGTTTCTTATCCTCTCTTTTTCTTATCTTTCCTGGGTTTACTTAAACATTTTATATTATTGCATTTTATTTCTTCCTCTAACTAATCGGTTGTATGTCTTCAGAAAAATTAGTGATTTCCCAAGAAATTACAGTATGCGTTTTCAGTTAATCTAAATCCATCTTTAAATAACACTATATTGCTTCACATGTAGCACAAGTATTTTGTAACAGAGCATATTCGATTCTTTGCTCCCATCCTCATAAAATTGCTGTTATTGATTTCACTATTTCATATACTACAACCACTCAAAACCTTGTTACTATTATTGTTTTAAACAGCTATCTTTTGTATAAATTAAGAACACAAAATTAAAAGATTTATTTTACCTTCATTTTTCCTTTTCCTACACTCTTCCTTTACTCATGCAAATCCATGTCTCTGACCTAAATCACTTTTCTTCTGTCTGAATAGCTTCTTTTCACATTTCTTACAGAACAAGTCTGCTAGCAATTCATTCATTCAGTCTTTGTCTCAAAAAGTCTTTATTTCTCCTTCACTTTTGAAGGATAAGTTCCTTCCATATAGAGATCTAGTTTTTTTCTCTCCCAGCACTTTAAATATTTTACTCCTCCCTCTTCTTACTTGAGTGCTTTTTGAAGAGGTGTTTGATGTAATTCTTACCAGTTTCTCTATAGTTTTTTTTTTTTTAGTATTTTCTGACTTCTTTCAAGATTTTTCATTGTATTTGTTTTTCTGCAGTTTGAATATGATATGCCTAGGTTTTTTTTTTTTTTTAACTTTATTTATTTATTGCTTTTTTGTTTGTTTTTAAGTTATCCTTCTTGGTGTTCTCTGAGTTTCCTGGATCTATAGTTTCCTTTCTGTCTTAATTTTGGAAAGTTTTAAGCCATCATTTCTTCAAATATACATATATATTTATTTTTCTATTCCAGTTTCTCTTTCTTTCCCTTCTGGTATTCCAACCATTCCTATGTTATACCTTTTGATATTATCCCACAGTTCTTGGATGTTGTGGTCAGAATCTACTGGATGGCAATGGGTTTGGTTTTGTTTATGTTTTTTTTCCTTAGACGTTCTGATTTGATTTTTTTATTCTTTCTCTTTGTATTTCAATTTGTGAAATTTTTACAGATTTATCTTCTAGCTCACTGATTCTTTCCTCAGTCATGTCAGTCTACTGATGAGCCCGTTGAAGGGATTTTTCATTTCTATTACTATGTATATGCCTCTCACTTAATGTTTACATGTCTCTGCTTATATCACCTGACTGTTATTGTATGTTGTCTATTTGTCCCTTAAAGCCCTTACTATATTAATCAGAATTATTTTAAACTCTCTGTCTGATAATTCTAAAATCTGTGTCATATTTATATCTGGTTCTGATACTTGCTTTGTCTCTTTAGACTATGTTTCTTTTTTTTTTTTTCCTCTTGCGTTTTGGCATAGTTTTTATTTTTTTTAACTTCTAGACATGTAGTCGGTACCTAGGTGACACAAACAGTTTACTCTCGGTTCCTAAATAAAACATTGGCCATTCGAATCCACCCAGCAGCACCACAAAAGAAACACTTGACAATCTACTTACATAATTTTTTTTAAGATAAAATAAAAGTCATTGTTGAGTTGTTTCTGACTCATAACAATTCCGTGTGTTACAAAGTAGAATTGTGCTCCATAGAGTTTTCTAGCCTGTAATTTTTATGAAGGAGCCCTGGTGCTGCACAGGTTAAAGTGCTTAGCTGCTAACTGAAAGGTCTATGGTTCGAATCCACCAGCTGCTCCACAGGGAAATGATGTGGCAGTCTGCTTTTGTTAAGATTGACAGCCTTGGAAACTGTATGGGGCAGTTCTACTCTGTCCTATATGGTCACTATGAGTCAGAATCTACTCAATGGCAGTGAGTTTTTAATCTTTATGGAAGCAGATCACCAGACCTTTTCTCTATGGCACTGCTAGATGTGGTCAAACTGCCAACATTTAGGTTTAGTAATCAATCATAAATAGTTTGTGCCACCCCTCTAAAAACCCTGTAGAGAGCAGTTCAACTCTGACACACATGAGGTCATTATGAGTCAGAATTGTCTTGATGGCAAGGGGCTTGAGTGTGTAGACATGTAGTATCACATAATAGGAGTTGACTTCAATAGGCCTTTAGTAGTTTTTGTTTCTCTTTTTAATGTTAAGTAGGATAGCAGTTGGGCAATGGTGGTTCAATGGTAGAGTTCTTGTCTTCTATGCAGGAGACCCTGGTTCCATTCCGGGCCAATGAACCACATGTACAGCCACCACCAGTCTCTAAGTGAAGGCTGTGTATTGCTATGATGCTGAACAGGTTTCGACAGAGCTTTCAGATTAAGATAACTAGGATGAAAGGCCTGATGAACTACTTCCTAAAATTAACCAATGAAAATCCTATGGGTAACAATAGTCTGATCTGCAACAGATCATGGGGATGGTACAGTATTTCATCCCCATGTGAATGGAGACTCCACAATTTGAGGGCTAACTTTATGGCAGTGAACAACAACGTTTGCTGCGTATATAGGTGCCAGGGGCTTTCAATTTTTCTAGCATTCTTGCTTTTGTCTCCATCATATCTTTCGGACTCCTCAGCTACTGCTCTTCAAAAAGATTGTGTTTTGTTGTTCTTTCATCTGTAATCCACTGATATACTGGAGCTTTGTTGGTGTGCTGGTAAGGTTTAGAGTAAGAATAGCGTTCTATAGCTCATGAATAAATTTCAGCCTTTTGGTGAGGCTGTTTCTCAGGGATGAGGCCTTCCAAATTGTTTCTGTCCCTCCTCCTGTGGCTTTTCACCATGCCTCACCTCCTATCTCCTCAGGCTGCAGCATTTCCAATCTATTTCCTTGAATCTCTGTTCCTTCTTGACTATGTCCCCACCAGCACCGTCACCCCCCGTTAGGTGAAACAGAAGGGCTGGGGTGGACTCAAGCAGGGAAGAATTCCCTTTCCTCTGCTGTGATAAATTCTCAAAATTGTGTTTAGGGGAGGTCCTTTCCTCTGGATAGTAGGCTTTTATTTTGGAGAAGTCTCCAGCTGTGCTTCACAATCATTATTCTTCCCACTCCCTATTCTAGAGCCTAAGAAGATTTTCACAGAATTCTCCCTGTGACAAGCTGGTGGGATTCCTAGATGTAAATCTCATGAAAGTAGGGAAGGGTAGTCTATGCCCCCCGCCTCCCAGGAGTTTCTCACTCCCATACTCGTTCAGTGCTTCGTCATCTCCAGCACACTGGTCAGCCTACAGCAATCATTGAAATTACAAATTAAGTGTTCCTACCAGTTTATATAGGAGCCTTAGTGGCACAATGATTAAGCATTTAGCTGTTAACTATAAAGTTAGAGATTTAAACCCACCAGGTGGGTCTGCAGGAGAAAGATCTAGCTATCTGCTACTATCAAAATTTTTGTTGTTGGTGTTGTCTGCCTTTGAGTTGATTCTGACTCATACAGCAACCCTGTAGGAGAGAATAGAACTGCCTCACTTCTCCACCATAAAGATTATAGCCTAGAACATCCTGTGGGGCAGTTCTACTCTGTCACATGGCGTTGACAGGAATTAACTTGACAGCACCCAACAACAACGAGTTTATAACGCCAATGGTTTCTGCTCCAGAGAAGCAGATCTTATCTGTGACTCTCTGGATTTGCCTAACTTTCCAGATTTAAGGGTGATGGTTCAGCCTATGAACTCAGTTCTCTAATGAATCCAAGAAAAGTCACCGATTTTCAGTTTGTCCTGCTTTATTCTTTGTTAACAACAAGCGTGATAACTTTTAAGATGTTTACATGTCAGAACTGAAACCAGAAGTCTCTTCCAGTATTTTTTAAATTACTTTAAATTTTTGTTGTTGTTGTTAAGGAAAAACATATTTTATAAAGTAATTTGCATGTGCTCTTAGTTATTCAGGGAGGGATGGAATTCAGAATTCCATTTTATTCTTACATTCTAGGGTTCACCTGATACATGCAGACTTAAGTTGGAGCAAAAGAACCTGTTGTGATCAACTATTCTGACTGCTATAAAGAGGCTCTATAATTTCTTGTGATTTCTCCCACATCTCAGAAATAAATGAAATCACAAGACTGTAAGCAGCAGAGAAGGTAATAAAATATATATTCTCCATGCATATTTCAATTGTCTATTATCCTTCTGAAGGAGCTCTGGTTGCGCAGTGGTTAAGCACTTGGCTGCTAATCGAGAGGTCAGTGGTTTGAACCAGCTGCTCTGCAGGAGAAAGATGTGGCAGTCAGCTTCCATAAAGATTTACAGCCTTGGAAACTCTATGGGGCAGTTCTACTCTGTCCTGTAGTGTTGCTATGAGTAGGAATTGACTCGACGGCAATGAGTTTAGTTTTTTGTTTGTTTTATTATTCTTCTGAGGGTAATTGTATTTTGGATATTACAGGACTTTCCTTTGGTCCAAGGGAAAATGTTTTGTCTCTGTTGTAGTGTGCTTAGGAAAAAATGGTTACGGAAAAAATTTTTAAAACTGCTTTCTCTTCATGCAGTTATAATCAACATATATCTCTATGAATGCCTTAACTCCTCGCCTCTGCACTGATACTGGGAACAACAGGCAGGCAGGAGAGAATCAATGCTTTCAAAAAATGATTTAAATTAAGGTTCAGTAATACATTATACAATGTTTTGAATTTCTTAAATATGAACATAACCATTGCTCCTGGGAGAAAAACCCACATTTTTCTATAAAATAGGAAAAACTTCTGAGGAAAATATAAAGCATGATTTCATTAAACATTTAACATGTTGAACGAAAGTACTAAGAGATGAGTAAGTGACCCTAGGGTAAAATCAATCTGTGTTTTATATCCAACACAAATTGTGAATTTGCTAGTGCATGATAAAGTAGTATATGATAAAGGTGGTTTTGAAATACAGTCTTAAATGTGGCTGCAGAAAATTACTTGTGGGATTTGTACACATATCCCTACATGTGTGCATGTGTGTGTATGTGTACACTTAAGTGTATCTTTATGTGTGGCATGTAAGTCTGAGTGTGTATATGTAAGCTATGTTAGTAAAATGAGATACTAACACTTGTGCATTCAAATAAATCAGAGAAATCTGCAGTGACACAAAGAATAGATCTAACAATTGTGTTTATTAAAACTATCATGTTTGTGTTTATTTAAACCTGCACGTTTGAAGTGATGAGCATTGAATTAGCTGGCATATGAATTAGCTGGCATATGAATTAGCTGGCATATTTGTACATACGGTGAAGAGTCCAGTTAGCAGCCTAGGGGCCAAATGTGTCTAACAAACATGCTGACTTTTTTTTTCCATATAGAGTTCACAAAGATATTAATTAGTTGTCTAAACTTAACATTGAAATATTATACAGAAATATTTCAACGTTCGTATTTTCCTGTGAAGTAGAAGATCTGACAAAATTGCATGCAAACAATTGAGCAGAACAGCTTTGTAGCTGACTTCTTTAAAATGGAGAATGTGATCTCCAGGGCATGACAATCAAGTCCAAACCTATTTTACACATTCATTGTATTTTTCAGTCTACTGTAAATAACTGAGTTTGTGTGCTCTGATATGAAGAGTATTCACACAATAAAATTTCAGTAAATTTAAACAGATTAAAAGAGTTGTCATACTTTTTCATTACAGGCACTTAATTTATATCACTGGGGTGCAGGTAGTTGAATAAAGAGGATGGTATGCAACAGACATTTGCAGTGTTCTTTTCACTATCCTACACATTTGTTTTATTAAAAGGTATTATGGGCCACATCATTGTTCTTTATTGCAGTGCAATCCATCTCGCATGACTTATGTACTACTTCGTCTTAAAGTTGTCCTCTATTTCTGACAAAATGGACAAATTGTTACAGATACTCTGAGTGAAGTGCTCTTACTAGCTAGACTGCTTGAACATCTTCCTATTCCTAAGTTATAAAATGCTACCCACTACTTAAGAGTGAGCCTAAATGCTACATTTTTCATGAAGTCTTCGCAGAAACATCGATCCCACTAAGCATACCTTTGCAACTGAACCAATCCAGAATTTTCTTTTTTTGTAATTTGAGATGCATATTTTGACTTTAATGTGAACTTGTAATATTCCTAAATAGGGCTACAAGCTTCTAAAGAGAGATAACTAGGTTGTAAACTGATTTTTTTGTATATATGGCCTGTAGTTCAATGCACACACACACACACAAACTATATATATATAAATGAATAAATTCATAAATAATATTGTGTTTTAAAAAACTAAACTGATTTTAAAATGCGTCCATGTGTAGGAAGTAGGTTACTCAAAGAAGTAGAAATCAAATGTGGGATGTCACAGAAATGATCACAGGATCTGAATTTTAATAACGACTATAACATTAATTAAATTTAGAATCATATAAATATCACTTAATCACTATAAGCCAATTTCTCATCACATGGAAAATGTCTATAGTCATTCATTCAACCAGTATTTACTGAATGCCAGTTATGTGCCAGGCATTATTTATGCACTTAAGATCTCTGAGTGAATAAACACCCTTTGTTCACTTGGACATTCTAGTTGGAAAAGTAAAAAAATAAAGCAATTAACAATATAAATAATCATACCACGTACTGTTGTTGTTAGTAGATGCCGTCGAGTTGGTTCCAACTCATAACGACCCTATGTACAACAGAAAGAAACACTGCCTGGTCGTGTATCATCCCCACAATCATTGCAATGCTTGAGCCCATTGCTGCAGCCACTGTGTCAATCCATCTTGCCAAGGGTCTTCTACTTTTTGCTGGCCCTCTACTTAACCAAGCATGATGGGACTGGCCCAGAGACTGGTTCCTCTTGATAACAAGTCCAAAGTATGTGACATGAAGTCTCTCCATCCTTACTTCTAAGGAGCATTCTGGCTTTACTTCTTCCAAGACTGATTTTTTCATTCTTCTGGCAGTCCGTGGAATATTCAATATTCCTCACCAATGCCATAATTCAAAGACATCAGTTCTTCTTCAGTCTTCCTTATTCATTGCCCTGCTTTTGCATGCATATAAGGCAATTGTAAACATGGCTTGGGTCAGGCACACCTTAAGCCTCAAAGTGACATTTTTGCTTTTTAACACTTTAAAGAGGTCTTTTGCAACAGATTTGCCCAATGCAATGCGTCATTTGATTTCTTGACTGCTGCTTCCATAGGCATTGATTGTGGCTCAAGGTAAAATGAAATCCTTCACAACTTCAATCTTTCCTCTGTTTATCATGATATTTCTTTTATTGCATGATACTGTACATGCCTAAGACAGAATCAAATATTGTAACCACATATTTTTAATGACATCCTATAACTTTGGTTATATTCTATTCATTACAAGTAAGTCACTAGGGCGAACCCATCCTCAAGGGGAGAAGATTGCACAAGGCAAGGGTAGAACTAACTCTTGGTTACTAACCAAAATGTGGGAGCTTTGACTCCACTCAGAGACACCTTGGAAAAAAGCCCTGTAGATTTACCTCTGAAAGATGACAGCCATTGAACACCTTACGGAGCTGTTTCTACTTTGAAACACATGGGTTGCCATTAGTCAGAAATGACTCAGTGGCAACTAGCTTAGTTTTTTAAATGAATACCCGGAGTAGGAGATCGCTGGGGATCAGCTTAGAGACTGTATTCCATGCTATACAAAGGATTTCTTCTATGTTCATCCAATATGAGCTTACTTCCAGGTCTCCAAGCTTTACCATTGCAACTTGGTAACCTATTCAGCAATATTATAGTACATACATACACCATGTTTTCTGATTATCCACATGCCCCTTGCTTTCTAGCTTCTGTCTTTACCATTAGATTGAAATGGACTCATTGCAAGTCACCAAAGACAATAATGTCGATCAACATTTATCTCCTACTGTTATTTTCCTTGTTGTACCTTCTCTAAAAGCATGTTTTCCTTCTACTCTAGATGCTTCATTCTTTCCAGTATCTTTTTCTTTTTTGACAACACTACAAGTAAATTCAAAACCTGACTCATCATCAGAGCCCTAGTGTCACAGTGGTTAAGATCTCGGCAGCTAACCGAAAGGTCGGCAGTTTGAATCCACCAGCTGCTCCTTGGAAACCACAGGGAGCAATTCTACTCTGTCCTATAGGGTTCCTACGAGTCAGAATAGACTCGATGGCAACGGGCACAGGTAACTCATCATCATTTCTCACAAATCAGTACCTAGTATACGATATTTTGACAATTGTGTTAATTTTCCTCCCAGTCACCTAGGCTTGAAACTCAATCTCTTCATTTATCTTATCACTGTATATAAACTATAGATAAATGCAATAATCTGTGTTTAATCATTTTCTCTTTCTTGGAATATTAAAATACTTCTAAACACCCTGGGTATTTCTATTTGTTTCATCTTGTAAATTTATCAGAGCAGTGTCTTCTCTGTATTATACTTCCTAAAATCAAAATCTGACTATACTAATACCCTAATTAAAACTTTTCATTTGTTTCTAATTTTATATGAAATGAAGCCCAGAATTTCAAGATGACATTAGTCTCTGTGGGATCTAACCCCAATGAACAATTTCAGACTTTTTCTAACTCTACCTATTATGTGTCCAGATTTGCAAATAATCAGGAGTTCTCAATGATTTTTATGTCACCTCACCCCAGTCCTTTATTCAGATCAGTCGTAGAGTTGCCATGCATGCCTGGATCTCTATTTGAATCTCACTATATTTCTATCAATCTAGACAAATATCAGCTTTTCTGTTCTAGAAATGATATTTCCATTTTCAACCAATAAAGAACTTTTAGTTGACTTCTTATAACACGTTACAATTAAAAAAAATTATTATAGCTCTACCGTCTATGAGATTATGTAAGATACGCAAACCAAATACCAAGTGAATTATTTTATGTCTCTCATAATGGTTAATATTTTACCTTTTGCATAGAACAATTGAATGTTTATCCAATGAAAAAATAAATGAATCTATGCATAAATTAATAAATAAAAAAAGAGAAGATGAACTATTTCACAGCATTGTTTATTTAAAAGAACATGTTTTACTCTACAGAACAAATCACTATATACAATTAATAAATATGGAAAACATGTTATTGGTTTAAACAAAGTATTTGACAACTATTTACATTATTCATTATTCTACATATGATTTAGAAAATTGTTTGCAGTTTTTTTTTTTTTTTTTAAATGAACATGTATTTGAATGTGGTCTGTTATACACTAATGTGATGGTTCAGGTTATGTGTTAAATTGGCTAGGCCATGGTTCTCAGCGGTTTGGCAGATACTATGTAATCATTCTCTATTCTGTGATCTGGTGTGAGCAGCCAATCAGTTGAAAGCGGAGTTTCCGTGAGTGTGTGATCTGTGTGCAATATATATGGATGTTCTGGAAAAGCTCACTCTCTCTCAATCCTGCATTTGCCTCGTCATCCTCGGACCTCCAGTTCTTGGAACATGAGCAAGCAGCCTTCTGCCTCACCTGCAGATTTTGGATTCTCCAGTTCCAGAAACCCTGTGAGTCAGGAGAAGCCTCCAACCTGATGCCTGACCCATGGATTTAGGACTTGCCAGTCTCTACAACTGCGAGCCATTCCCTCGAAAAATATCTCTTCTATACATATATTTATATATACGCTAAACTGGTTTTGCTCCTCTAGACAACCCAGTGTAAGACAACAGACAAATCAAACTTATTGCTGTTGTCGACTCCAACTCATAGTGACCCTATAGGACAGAGTAGAACTGCCCCATATGCTTTCCAAGGCTGTAATCTTTACAGAAGCAGATTATCACATCTTTCTCCCACAGAGTGGCTGGCAGGTTCAAATAGCCAACATTTTCTGCTATTAGCTGAGTGCTTAACCACTGTGCTACAAGGGCTCCTCTGATTTGTTATATAGTAACCAATAATGAAATATACAAATATCATTGCAAGCAATTTTTAAGGGCAATAAAATTAAAGTAGGCCAAAAGTTAAAAGCTGATTGAACAGAACAAAATTAACTTTTAATGATATTAATGGGAAATGCTATTTTACTTTTGCTTTGGTAAGTAGTATAAATTGATATTTCCTTTGTAGAACATTGTTATTCATTTCATTGTTCTATGTAAATCAGCTTATGAGTAATTAGTTTTCCAAACTTCATATTTTCAGCCTACTTGTAGATTGAAGGTAGCAGCCATATCAGTGTTCATTTAGTTCAACTTGTATCATGGGAGAATGCTGTCACACCTCATAAGAGTTGGTGGAAATTAAATGAAACTTAAGGTCTCAAAGGGTGATGCATTAAAAATAAATAATGACAAGAAATTGAAACTGATTTCTGAGGAATGAGAAAAGGCCTCAAACTGGGTTGTGCTTTTTTCTCTTTTTTTTTTTTGTGTTCAATGGAAAGATGACTTCTAGGAAAATAACAGGAGCCTTTAGTCTCTTCTGTAAAAAATATAGACACATATATATGCATATGAAACCAAAGAATAACTATTTGTTTTTCCTGTAGCTAGATAACTTACTAATAGCTAATGCTTACTGATTGATACGTGCTTCTTCAAAGTGTTTTACATGCATTAACTCATAACCTAATTTACCAAACCCATCCACAAAGAGATTGAAAAGTTTGTTCAAGGTCACACCGGTAACAGCTGTCTGAAATCTGGTTCTGGAATCCATGCTTTTAACTTCACTACCCTGCCTTTTGTAGTTTTCAAAATTTTATATTTTTAAACCACTTCTACTGGAGGAAAAAAAATCACATGATAACATATTTAATAAAATTATACCATGGGAGAACATTTTCATACTTCACAAGAACTAATGGAAATTAAATGATATGTAGGTTTCTAAAGATAGCACTTTAATAATAATACTATATGCTGGAAATCAATCTCTAATACAACGCAAGGAGAAATAGGATCTATAAGTATTCTATGTGGTATTTAGCAACAAACATGTCTATAGTCTGTATCTTTGTATTATTACTTTCAACATAATGTCACAAGATGGAGAAAAGAATGCTTTCAGAGAGAACATACATTTCCATGTATGTGGCACTACTGAAATATAACACTGTATCATATATATCAGATGGAAATTCTTGAAACTGACTGTATTGATAAATATAAAAGACTGTGCAGCATTAAGTAAATTCCCATAATTACAATTATCCCTTGCAGTGGTCTTTGTACTTTACATAAATTAAATATTTGTACAACATGGAAAATATATTGTAATAACATTTAAATTTATTACCATATTTAATCAAAGAAATAACTACTTAGTAATTAGCAGAACCTTAACATAGTTTATTAGTTTCCTTCGACTGCCATAAAACAATACCACAAGGTGAATGGCTTTACCCAACAGAAATTTATTGTCTCATAGTTCTGGAGGCTAGTAGTTCAAGTTCAGGGCAGCAGCAGGATCATGTTTTCTCCAGAGGCTCTAAGGGAGGATCATTACTTATCTCTGTCTGCTTCTGATAGCTCCAAGACTTCCTGGGTTTGCAACTGCAGCATAACTCCATTGTCACATGGTTATCTTCCTTCCGTCTGTCTCTCTGTGTCTCTTTTCCTCTTTTATAAACATACCACTATGATTAGCGTAGGACCACCATACTGTGGTATGGACTCATGTTAACTGATAATATCTTCAAAGAGCCTATTTCCACAAAAGGTCATATTTATAGCTACCAGGGGTCAGGATTTGACACATCTTTTTTGAGGACACAATTCAATCAACAACAATCCACCTTTGGATTCCCAAAATTCATGTCCTTCCCACGTGAAAAATAGATTCACCTCATTCCAGCATCCCCAAAATCTTAACCCATTTCGGAATCAATCTAAATCCAACCTCATATCTTTTAACATATTTAAGTCAGGTATGGGTGAGGCTCTGGGTATGTTCCATCCTGGGGTAAAATTTCTGCCCATCGGTGGATGTGTGAAACTGAGAATACAAGTTGTCTGCTTCCAAAATACAACAGTTGTATAGAAATTGGAGGGAAAGAAGAGGTCACAGGTCCAAAGATGGTCTGAGAGCCAGCAGGGAAAATTCCATTAGATTTCAAGTCTTGTGGATTTACCTGGTTGGTGGCCCTGCCCTTTCTTTTTTGGGCAATAGCTCCACGTCCAGGAAATGAGAAGGTAGCAGCCCCCAAACTCCAACAAGCAATGCTGCCAGCTTCTGAAATGCCCTTAGGATCATCCTTTCCTATTCTTGAAGGACAATAGATGTTCTCACTTGAGCAGCTCTATCGGCCTGTTTCCTTCCTATAGAATCCCAGTAGTCCAATAGCTTTATTTTGTCTTATCCAGTTTCTGTCCCTTTCAGTTTAAGCTGGTAGTGTTTCCTCTGAGAAGGTTGATTGGATCCTTAAGTCACAAGCCTAATCTCTTTAACAAATGATTGTCCAGTCAATACTTTCTTTTTTCATACAAAAATTTACACATATGTTGTTATGTGACTCTAATTGCTCTCACCATACTATGATAGCACACTCCTCCTTTCCACCCCAGATTCCCCATGTCCATTCAACCAGCTCCTAACCCTCTCTGTCTTCCCATCTCACCTCCGGACAGAAGCTGCTCATTTAGTCTCTTGTATGTACTTGAGCTAAGAGGCACACTCCTCACGAGTATCACTTTATGCCCCACAGTCCAGTCCAATCCCTGTCTGAAGAGTTAGCCTCGGAAATCGATTTAGTTCTGAGCAGATAGAGAATCCAGGAGTCATGGTTTCTGGGTCCAGTCATATTTTAGGTGTCCTCTATGGAACACATTGTCTCAGTTTTTACACCATGTATAAGCTGCGAATTTTTCAAATCTTCAAGCTTTACTTTCTATAAAATATTTCAACATAATTCAGCCAAGTTCTTTACCACTTTAGAACAATGATCACTTTTGCAGTGCTAATAATGTGTACATCATCTCCTTTTAAGGCCGCAGAAGAACCACATTTAATGCCCACTTTTCTAGCAACATTGTATTCATGATGATAGAAGCTTTATCTGTAACTCTACTCACTTTTTTCTGAGCCCTCCCCAGAATCGGTTTTGATGTCCATAATTGTACCAAAGTTTTTTCAAGGCAATTTATGGTTTTACTGTCAAGTGTCTCAAAACTCTTTCAGCCCTCTACCCATTACCCAATTCCAAAGCTACTTCCACATTTTTAGGTATTTGTTATAACAGCAAAAATTGTAGTGCCAGAAATTGTATCAGTCATAGTTCTCCAAAGAAAGCTTGAAACTCTGTCAGTCTTATTCCCAAAATTGGTAGGGCACATAGCGGGCTGGAAACTCTGCAAGAATATCTATGTTACAGTGTCAAGGCAGAATTCCTTCTTCCTCAGAAACTTCAGGTTTTTGCTTTTAATTCCTTCAGTTGATTGGATAAGACCCACCCACCTTATGGAGGGCAATCTGCTTTATGTAAGGTCAACTGATTTAAATGTTGTTATTGTTGTTAGATGTGGTTGAGTCCATTCCAACTCATGGCAACCTATGTGTGTAGAGTAGAACTGCTGCATATGGTTTTCAAGACTTTTAGAAGCAGATCGCTAGGCCTGTAATCCAAGGTGCCTCAGTTAAGTATTTGACTGCTTAGCCATTTGTGCCACCCAGGGACTCCAACATAAATACCTTCACAGCAACATCTAGACTTGTTTACCCAAACAACTGGGCTCCACAGCCTAGCAAACGTGACACATAAAATTACCCATCACAGCTAATTCTAGGAGAGATACTGTTCAGATCCAGTTCTAAAATACCCCATTTTACAGTTTGTACTAGAATACCAGCCTTTCACACTTTCCCAGTGCTTTTTCAATACCTTGTATTTTTTATCTTCTTCAGAAAAATGGATTTCTCAAAACGTGTTCTCTTCTTTCAAATAGCCTCTATATTTCTGATCTTTACTCTAAATCAACCCTTGATTATTCAGCATAAATTTCATTTATTGATCAACAAAAACAAAAGCATAAATACAAAGTCACAAATATTAAGTGAATAACTAAATGGCAAGCAAACATGTCCTACCCTTCATCATAGACGTATTTTATCCTAACCCTGTTAGGAAGAGTAGGGGTGTTATGGCGAATAGCATGCTCTGTCCCTTTAAGATGTGTCTATTTCCTTCATATATTTTTTTTGTGTGTGTGTGTGTGTTTGGTTCAGGAATTTGTTTTGATATAGCATTTTTCCCCTTCTCTTGGGACAAGCTTTCTATCAATGATATTTGTTGTTGTTGTTAGGTGCTGTCGAGTCAATTCCTACTCATAGCGGCCCTATATACGACAGAACGAAACACTGCCTGGTCCTGCGTCATCCTCACAATCTTTGTTATGCTTGAGCCCATTGTTGCAGCCACTGTGTCAATCCGTCTCCTTGAGAGTCTTCCTCTTTTTCACTCACCCTCTACTTAACTAAGTATAATGTCCTTCTCCAGGGACTGATTCCTCTTGATAACATGTCCAAATTGTGAGACAAAGTCTCATCATCCTTGCTTCTAACGGGCATTCTGGTTGTACTTTTCTCAAGACAGATTTATTTGTTCTTCTGGCAGTCCATGGTATATTCAATATTCTTAGCCAACACCATAGTTCAAATGCATCAGTTATTCTTCAGTCTTCCTTATTCATTGTCCAGCTTTCACATGCATATGAGGCAATTGAAAATATCATGGCTTGGGTCAGGTGCACCGTGGTCTTAACGGTGACATCTTTGCTTTTCAACACTTTAAAGAGGTCTTTTGCAGCAGATTTGCCCAGTGCTCTGGGGGTCGTTTGATTTCTTGACTTCTTGGCTAAGATATTTAGCCAAGGAAAATACCCAAGCAATTAACTATTTGCCACTTTTTATTTTAAACAAATAATTCAACAATTTGTTATAAATGTTAAGGGAAAAAAAAAAATCTCTTTGATCAGCCCTAAGGAAATTCTGTCCACATTATTGAGAGGGAAAGGGATTTTCAGACCTCTGCAAAAGAGTCTACCTAATAATAATTGCAAACTTTTACTGAGAGCTTAGTTTTTACCATTTAGTGTTGTAAATAATTCACATGTGCTAACTGAGAAAGGGACTACTATTACATTTGTTGGAAACCCTCATGGCGCAGTGGTTAAAAATTCAGCTAGTAAACAAAAGGTCAGCAATTTGAATCCACCAGGAACACCTTGAAAACCCTATGGGGCAGTTCTACTCTGTCCTATAGGGTCACTATGAGTCAGAATCGACTTGACTGCAATGGGTTTGGTTATTTGGTTTATTATATTTATTTTACAGATGAAATTTAGGCACAGAGTTTTTAAAGGCATTATTCAAAGCCACACACCTGAAAAGTGGAGGATTTTAACCCAGGTTATCTACAAGCAAAAATGAAGGAAGCTGTCAGTGGGATGGATTGACACAATAGCCGAAACAATGGACTCAAGCATACCAACAATCATGAAAATTGTGAAGGACTTGGCAACATTTCATTCCGTTGTACACAAGGTTGCCATGAGTCTGAACTGACTAGATAGCAACTATGAACAAAAACAACCTGGCACATAACTGGTGCACTTTCTCGTCCATTATATTATTGCACTCTATTTTCAAATCACTGTAAGAGGAAACATTGGAGCTTATGCTTATTTTATGTGTCTATCCATGTGAATATATCTGCTACTCAAGAGGCAGATTGAAAATGGGGAAAAAAAAGCATTTAAGAAGAGACTTGATGCAGATATTATGGTAGATTATTTATATATATTATTAATTTTGATCATTAAAATGATTCTAACAATAAAATGTTGAATATCTTGTATTTATGGTGCTCTAATTGTGGCAGGTACTCTGAAAGTGAATTTATAATCATATATTTATTTAATCCCTATAATAATTCATAGGTGAGAACAATCTGGCCAACCCGAAGCTCCAATGTTTTTCACTTTGTATGTCATATAATCGTATAATCATACATCATATAATCTCTAAATAATTAGAGTTGACAATAAATTTTATACATAAATATAAGGAAAAAGGTTATTTCTAACCTGTAGAAAAGCATAATGTTGGGTAGCTTTGGTTTATCTGCATGCCCTTTCTTAATGAAATACCATTCATAATTTGTTATATTAATATTTCCAAAGCCTCAGCAAGAAAATAACAAACAACAAAAGCAATACATTCATTTCAAATGGTAAACACTTTAAATTCCATCAATTTAAATTTTTATTGCTGACTCCTTATTTCAAGTTACCCATCTTAGTCTTTGTGTGAAGTTCAGTTTTAGAAATTCACATAAACTAATTTAATAATGGTTATATAGCTGATAATTTCTCTCCATTATACACATTATACCAAATAAATTATATAACAAATGTTTACAATGCCCCAGAGTTATAATTCCAATCTGTTGTACTAAAATGCTTTGTTGTTTAATTCATGAAACTTTTTAACATATAGAAATAATTAGGAAATTTTATGTTTGAAATACAAAATATTTTAAAAGACATAAAAATACAGCTAAACATATTATCATTGATGAATAGAGCTATTAACACGGATACATATTTATCTACATTTAGTATTATGAACCATAGTTTTATATACACATTTACCACTTTAAAGATACACTTCCCCTTAAAAAATAAACACGTTTACCGTTTGGGTTGAACTGCATCCTCTAAAATGTTATGTTAGTGTCCTAACCTGTAAATACAACCCTGTTTGGAAATAAGGGTTTTCTTTTCATATTTAATGAGTCATATTAAAGTAGGATGGATACTAAACTTAATCACTTCTGAATAGTGTTGTATAAAAAAGTAGCATAGAAACAGACCCACATGGAACGGGAAGACAGACACGAAAAAAATGCCAAGAAATGCCAATAAACTATTGGAACTATTGGCAAGGAAGGAGCTGCTCCTAGAGCTGATACCTTGAATTTTGACTTCTAGCCTCCCATTCTGTGAGACAATAATTTCTTGTTCTTGAAAGCCACCAACTTGTGGTATTTTTTGTTATGGCAGAACCAGGTTACGGTATTTTTGTTATGGCAGAACACTATCTCACACAAAAATTTTTACAATAAAGACATCTCCTTTATCTTACCCAAGGAATCAAGAATATACTTTGAGTTTTAAGGAAGAAAGTCTCAACTAAAACCAGGACAGATGCCATAAAGTATTAATAACTTTTCTAAAATTGATCCTCATGCATTAAGTTTATAATAATAAAAAAAAGAATATCTTTATAAATATTGTTAACTATTTTGGGGATTTTATTTGTTTTATTAATGAGACTTTACTAAGGAGAAAATTGTTTCTAAGCTACTTTGTTAAAAAGATATGTAACTTGTATTCATGACAAATGCTGACTATCTAGCTGCTTTTGATAAATACCACAATGGTAGAGTAGAGAAGTATTTTTCCTTGAGCTGATGTGCCACACCTGGAAGTTACACATTCCTGGTAGTTGAGTGAAGGAGGTTGTGGTCCTCGTAGTTGAGTGAAGGAGGTTGTGATGAATTTTTGTATTATTATTATTCATTTAATTTTATTATCCTTTCAATATTTTTTCTAATGTGTACAGAGCTTGGGTTTTAATGATCATCCACCTAGTTAGTATCAAGACGTGAATGTAATTAATGTCCAGAGACAGACTATGAACAAAAAAAAGTACCTAGATTAAACAGAGATAACAAATTCCCTCAGTACAAGAGTCATTCTCTTTCTTCATGTCAGATGACTCTTGAAGGATATTTGAATTCAATTCCAAATGATCTTCCTTTCTCTACATTTTGTCTATTCAGTTGATGGACATACTTTATTTTTACTCAAATAACGCATGTCTTCTGCATTTGTTTGCCTGACACGCCCTCCCCCCTCCAGGCATCCTCACAAGCCCTGTCATGCCAATCCTCTTCCACATGTTGTTGTTAAAAAAAAAAAAATTAGCATAGTGCAATTATGAAAATATCTCGCAGAGGGAGGGCAAGGTCAGCAAACAAAGAAGTGCATGTTATTTGCATAAATATATGGTAAATATAAATAATGAATCATTTGAACTTATAATTTTAAATTAATTATTCATAACAATTTAGAAAGGTTTTCAAAACATTTAAAAAAGTTTTCCACTTGAAACAAACAAAAGAAGTTATTTATCCTGCTTATAATTACCATAGAAATAACTTTTAATGTGAATATGCTTAATATCAAATTTTGAATATATATTTGACATGAGGTAAATTAAACAACGTCTGTGGAAATAGAAGTTATATGACTATACAAATTATACTTATGTCTTGTAGAATCTAATTACAGAGCATATTTACTGAAAAATTTTTTTTTTAATTCTATCCTTTTATAATTCATGTTTAGGAACACCATTTCTCTTCAGATATTTCTTAGAAAATATAAAGTACTAAGTTCACTTTAAATGAAAAAATAGTTTCTAAAATTATGTATTTGTAGGTCCACTTCCAAATAATAATCAAATATCTGAATTAGATTTAAATTTAATATTTTCCCTAGGCTACCTTTGGCCTATCAGTAGTGATGGGAAGTTTGCATTCACTTAAAAGTACTGTACTGGACTCCTCTTTGCTTTCCTTACCCGGTAAAGTTTCTAATGTTCCTCCTTTTGGTCTGGGGTTGCTCAGCAGTTCTTGACGGCTGAAGAGGGAGGAGAGTTTAGGGAACCAAAGAGTCCTAATTTAACTGTATTGCTTTATTGTAGAAGTCTCCTTCTGGGATCTGGTTGGTGTGTAAAGTTAACTTCTTCTATTGCTTAGTACCTCAGTAATTTTGCTGACCTCACACATATGCACCGTTAGGGATTTCTCACTTGCAATTCCTTCAGTCAGATGCATCAGTGGTGTGCTGGAGCTGGCTTTTACCACTGTCTTTGTCATTCAATGCTGCTATAACAGAAATACCACAAGTGGATGGCTTTAACAAAGAGAAGTTTCTTCTCTCACAGTCTAGTAGGCTAGAAACCCAAATTCAGGGTTTCAGCTCCAGAGGAAAGCTTTCTCTCTGTCAGCTCTTGGAGGAAGGTCCTTATCATCAATCTTCCCTTGGTCTAGGAGCTTCTCCATGCAGGAACTCCGGGTCCAAAGGACACACTCTGCTCCTGGTGCTGCTTTCTTGGTGGTATGAGTTATCCATGTGTCTGCTCTCTTCTTTTATATCCCATAAGAAATTGGTTTAAGACACAATTTAATCTGATAGTATTGAGTCTTGCCTCATTAACACAACTGCCACTAATTCCATCTCATTAACATCATACCAAAACAAACAATCAAACCTGTTGCCGTCAGGTCAATTCTGACTCATAGCAACCCTATAGGACAGAGTAGAACTGCCCCATGGAGTTTCCAAGGAGCACCTGCTGGATTCAAACTACTAACCTTTTGGTTAGCAGCTGTAGCTCTTAAACACTACACCACCAGGGTATACACAGGAAAATCACATCAGATGACAAAATGGTGGACAATCACACAACACTGGGAATCATGGCCTAGGCAAATTGACACACATATTTTTGGGGCACACGACTCAATCCATAACAACCAGTTAGTGAAAGATAATTGTTGTATTTTCAGGAATTTTGTAGGCAATTTGTTAAGCATAAAAAAAACAAAACCTGTTGCCGGTGAGCCAATTCCAACTCATAGCGATCCTATAGGACAGAGTAGAACTGCCCTATAGGATTTCCAAGGAACAGCTGGTAGATTCCAACTGCTCACCTTTTGGTTAGCAGCTGAAAGTTTAACCACTGCACCAACAGGGCTCCCATCGCTATTATTAAAAAGTAAATGATGTAAATATAAAATAAAATAAATATATATTTTAAAAATAAAGAAAACAAATACCAAAAATTCTTCACTTCCTAATTATTTTACTATTATATATGGTCTTGAGGTTATTCATGGCTATTGTATTTGTATTGTAGAAATACTATATCATGGTATACTACAGCATGTATCTTCACAACTCAGCATTCAATGACATCAGGTTGGTAGCTTAAAATAGGGATAGTTGGGATATTTAATCTACAGAAATCAGCAAATACTACAAATAAGGGCTTGAGTTACTGCTTTGTTAATTTTCTACCTTTAAGAAAGTAATGGATAAAATATTAATAGTGCAGATTAAATGAAAGAATGAGTTATGTCTGTATCCATTACCTTGTGATTTGACCAAAAAGTGGAGGAAATATTCTGTCAGTATCCAAAAATTATTATAAAATTCTGCAAATAGAAAAATGGTGCTCTAGGCAGAAGCACCACACTGTCCCTCCACAGCAAGATCTGAAAAACTAAGCCAAACAGAGAAAATAACAATACTGAAACCCTAAAACATCAAATGAAGAGATAAAGAACTCAGCCAAGAACCAGTGGAGTGAGAAAACTGACAGAGAATGGAGAGCGAGGAGAGATTCATGCAGAGGTCCTCCATCAGCTAACACAGCATGGATCCGCCATCTTGGACTCCTATCAGGGACCAGTAAAAAGGGGGTATGGGAAAGCAGATTCATGGAGCTTCCAGCAGGAGACAGAACAACAGGTAATTCGCTCAAATACCTGGCTCTGTGCACCATCTTTGCGTCTTCCTGAGGGGCTGCGAAGCTCCGGTAATTTGCGATATACGCTTCCCCACCCCCACCCATCCTCACCCCCATAGTCTCTTGTCCGGGAAGCACAGGCTGCTTGGATTCCACCCGCCCGCACTGGCTGGTTCTCTGAGTGCCATTTGTTGTTGCTTTTTTTCTGCTTATTTTGATTTCTTCCTTACCTCTCACCACCTCCCCCTCTTTTCGCTCAAATACCGGCCTCTATGCGCCATCTTTGCTTCTTCCTGAGGGGCTGCAAAGCTCTGTTTGAGTGTTGAACTGCTTCCCGGTCTGCGCTGCAATGCTGGTGGGATCCCACGGTTTTTCTTTGTTTGTTTGTTTTGAATTGTTTGTTTGTTTTCTTTTCTTTTTCTTGAGTTGGAAGCCTGTTCTGCCTGGGCGGTGCTGCGCGGCTAGGAACCTACCCCCTCGCCTTGCGCAGGTGCACAGAGGGATCCCTGACGATGTTTTTTTACTCGTGATTTTTTTTTTCTGTTTTTTTTGGGACTTTTCTTGTTTTTTTCTTTTTTAAATTTGTTTTGTTTTCTTTTCCCTCTTTTTCCCTTTTTGTCTTTCTTCATTAGCTTCTTGTCTCTCTATACCTTCCTTCTCTTTCTGTAACCTGAATGCCTGGTGCTGAATACCTCTATGCCTTCTGGCCAGGGTGTACTGCAACACCTGAGAACAACTTCCCCAGACCTCATAGCTGCACCGGTGGGATCCCTGGGAGCTTTGCTTTCTTTATCCTTTCTGATTGTTATTTATTCATTCTTTCTTTTTTTCTTCCTCTTCCCCATTTTCTTTTTCTCCATTTCATAGTCTCTCATCTCTCTACTCCAACAGCTAGCTCCCCTACCACTTTTCTTTGTTTGTGTGTACGTTTTTGGCTCCTGTTCCTCTCTCGTCTCTCCCATATCCATCTTAGCTCCACACAGAAAAATCTCCCCTCTACATCCTGCCTACCTGCACCATGCACTTAACATCTCACCACCAAGCAGCACGGGCACGGCCTACTGGAACCTGCCGTACACTGATTACCTACCTGCCCTGGTAGCTGTAGTAAGTACAGCAAACAACCCGTCACAGTAACTCCTCTTCAGCTAGACTTGCCATGCTGTACCATATCTGAGCAACTGACCCTGTCAATTGGAGAAGGAAGTGAAAAGTATCATGCCCACAGATGAGCAAACAACAAAGAACACACAGCCCGACTGCTCAGACACAGCCAAATTAAAAAAAAGGATGAAACAAACATATCTACAATCAACAAATGAGAAAAATAACTACTGAATGCCCCAAAGACAGCAGACAATATCAAAACATTTACCAAAACAGGACAGGATGGTTCCAGTAGGCATCCAAAATAAAACACCAGATGACTTTCCAGAGGAAGAAAAGCCACTAGAACTACTTGACAGGGAATTCAAATCTCTAATACTCAGAATTCTCCAAGAGTTGAAGCAAAAAACAGAGAAAAATGAGGAAAAAATAGACAAACTCATGAAAAATACAGACTAAAAATTGGAAGAATCCAGGAAACTAATCCAGGAACAAAATGCCAAAATAAAATCACCACTAGAAATTATACAAAAACGACAATTAGAAATCCAAAAGATAAACAACAAGATTTCAGAAATGGATGGTCTCATAGAAGGGCTGAGGCGCAGATTTGAAATGGTGGAAGACAGGATTAGTGGAATTGAAGACAAACACTTGGATACAACTCTCTTCCAGGAAAACTCAGAAAAAAGAACAAAGAAAAGTGCAGAGACACTGAGAGTTATGTGGGAAACAATCAAAAGCAAAAATTTGCAAGTGATCAGAGTTCCAGAACAGGGGGAGAAAACAGAAAACACAGAGAGGATCATTGAAGAACTGCTGACAGAAAACTTCCC
>NW_004443949.1:16574040-16575344 GCF_000243295.1 Trichechus manatus latirostris | reverse complement strand
AAACTAATCATTAACTTTATATGGAAAGGGAAGAAGCCCCGAATAAACAAAGCACTACTGAAGAAGAAGAATAAAGTTGGAGGACTCACACTACCTGACCTCAGAACCTACTATACAGCTATGGTAGTCAAAACAGCCTGGTACTGGTACAATGACAGATGCATTGAACAATGGAACAGAATTGAGAACCAAGATGTAAATCCATCTACCTACGGTCACCTGATCTTCGACAAGGGCCCAAAGTCCATCAAATGGGGAAAAGACAGTTTTTTTTAACAAATGGTGCTGGCAAAACTGGATAGCCTTCTGCAGAAAAATGAGACAGGACCCATACCTCGTGCCATATACAAAAACTACTTCAAAATGGATCAAAGACCTAAATACAAAACCAAGAACTATAAAGGTCATTGAAGAAAATATATGACCAACGCTACAGGCCTTAGTACACGGCATTAACAGTATTCAAACTATTACCATCAACACACAAACCCGAGAAGATAAGATAGATAACTGGGATCTTCTAAAAATCAAACACCTATGCTCTTCAAAAGACGTCACCAAAAGAGTAAAAAGAGAACCTACAGAATGGGAAAAAATTTTTGGACAGTATAAGTCAGACAAAGTTCTAATCTCCATAATCTACAAGAAAATCCAACACTTCTGCAACAAAAAGACAAATAATCCTACTAAAAAATCGGCAAAGGAAATGAAAAGACACTTCACCAAAGAAGACATTCAAGTGGCCAACAGACACATGAAGAAATGCTCGCTATTACTAGCCATTAGGGAAATGCAAATTAAAACCACAATGAGATACCATCTCACCCCAGCATTACTGGCACCAATCAAAAACATTGGAAATAGCAAATGTTGGAGGGGCTGCGGGGAGATTGGAACTCTTATGCACTGCCGGTGGGAATGCAAAACGATACAACCATTTTGAAAATGATATGGCGCTTCCTTAGAAAGCTAGAAATAGACATAGCATACGATCCAGCAATCCCACTCCTAGGAATATATCCTAGAGAAATAAGAACTGTCACACGAATAGACATATGCACACCTATGTTCATTGCAACATTGTTCACAATAGCAGAAAGATGGAAGCAACCTAGATGCCCATCAACAGATGAATTGATAAACAAACTATGGTACATACACACAATGGAGTACTATGCAACGAGAAAGAATAGCAGTGAATCTCTGAAGCATCTCATAACATGGATGAAACTGGAGGACATTATGCTGAGTGAAATAAGTCAATCACAAAAGGACAAATATTGTATGAGACCTCTATTGTAAAA
>NW_004443949.1:16568446-16573097 GCF_000243295.1 Trichechus manatus latirostris | reverse complement strand
AACTGTGCATGTAGAAATTTTTGAAATGGTGTATCTTTGGCTATGTATATTTTCACCAAAAAAAAAAAAAAAAGTCTAGAAGGGAGAGGGTTGATATGTCATGGGGTTGTTAACCAATGTCATAAAACAACATGTGTACTACTGGTTAATGAGAAACTGTTTGTTCTGCAAACCTTCACCTTAAGTACAATAAAAATAAAAATTCTGCAGATAATTTATGCACATGATTGATGACTAATTGAAGTTCTGACATACATTTTTATTGTTTCACTTTCATCTCGCTTATTAATGTAAATGGAAACATCAACCGACATTTATGTTGGACCCATCCTATGTCACCGACCACAGCCGTGGCTATAAATACAAGACGTAGGCAAGTCTATGAAAGCATTTTATGGGAATCAATTGGCCACATGGAATTATTATAAACAATATTAAATATTTTGTTATTTGTAAAATTTATGCTATACATCTTTGATGTCAATAAAATTTATAATAAATTATGTGCAGGTATATATGCTCACTTTTTTTTTTTTTCTTCCGTAGAGCTGGTGGTTAAACCTTTATCAGCTCATCACTGATTATATCACCATGTATATTCTGGCTGATCATTTCTTCTTCCCAAAGGCTTTAGGAATCCAGTTTCTCACCTTTAAGCCCTAAGGATTTAGACAAGCATTTGAGAAATGCAAGGTCTTTGTAAATGTAAACCTTTATCTGGTCCTCTGGAAATATGCAGGCATCCTTTGCACCAAAAATTCTGAGAGTGTAGGTGGATGCTAATACTATAGCAACTTCACTTCCACTTCTTTCATTAGGGCAGTGAAGCTGCATGTCTCTTAAGGTTTAGAGTTTTTAAAGTAGGAGTCAGAAGCCAGTCTTATGTGTTCCTGATGGAGAAGAAATCACATCTTAAATATCTCAAGTAATTCTCAGAAAGTCCCTTTCACTAATCTTGAGATCAATATAAAACATCACATTACATACATTTCAAATAATTCAACCCACAAAGAAATGAGGTGTGCAGAATTTCCTTTCAGTAGAATGACCTCCCAGTGTTATAATTAGACATGTATTTTTAATCACTAATTAAAAATTGAAGTATATGATCCAGGTATTATATAGAGAAGAACAGCATTAAATACTAGGTTTATGAAATAATTTGGAATATTAAAGAGTTATTTACAGATGACATATCATATTATCAAATTTCATCATTTTTAATGTAGCTACAATTTAGTAGACTTTAGTGTCTACCACTTGCTATACTAAGCGACTTACACCAACTCTATTAGGTAAGAATGATCATGATTCCTGGATGTGTGTGTGTGTGTCTGTGTGGAGAGAGAGAAGGATGGAGGGAGGGAAAGAATGTTCCAAGATTACATATCACATTGAAAATAAACATGGGAAACTCAGAATTTGAGCCCAGTTTTGTCTAAATTCTAAGATACTTGAATAAGGATTAGAGTTTAAAATAAAAATAAAATACATGTAAACATATGAAAAGGAAACAGCGAGGTAAATCATGGAGCAGAGTATTTCATAAGAGTAACTAATGATTTCATCCCCATCCAGAGGGGACAATGTATGTACACAGTCATGCACACATGTGCACACACACACACAAATAATAAACTGAATATGGATTTTAAAGAGCTGAAAAGAACCTAAGAGTATACTTAATTCAGTTCTCTCAATTTAATAAATGAAGCACTAACAGTCAGAGATTGGCCTTAGCTGTAAACAGCAGGACCAGGACTCTGGCTCCTGGTGCATTTTCTTTAACTTAGAAAATGGCTTCAGTGTCAAATTTTTTATATTAAATTAATATAATTTTAAGTTACGTATCAGGGGGAAGGAATAGTAATATAATAAAAATTTAAACTTCTTTTCTTGAAGATATTTATATACTTTTTAATATGGCGGGTGGTCTTCAAAGGGAACATAATGAAATGTAAAATTTGTTCTCTAAAATGTATTTTTCATAACCTGCATAAAACTAGTATGAATACAAATGATGGTATTTTATTTAAAATCTTGTCTTCAAAGGGTGTTAGAGGACAAATTTACAGATTATAGCAGTTCTTTTGTATCCAAACTCAGGCTAATGACTAGAATTTAGATAGCAGAAAAGTTGAATTATACTTTTGAGTTAGAAATGGCCTCTTAGACTTGATAGCTGTCTCCCTGAAAGCGAGAGCACCAATGCAATCAAACAGTGTGAAGGGAGTGACGGACGAAAAGCACATCAATCCCAGTAGGTCTGGCGTGACTTGAAAGACAGAATCTATCACAATGAATTAAAAGCACAACGAGAAAGAGAAACAGACAGAATGACTTGATTTACATGCCTGCTCGATTAGAGCAAGGATAAAGATTGCAGAAGTCGTCTATTGGAAGCTGACTCCTACTATAGAGAGTGTCAGGCCAGCATAACCATCAACTTGAAAAGCAAAACCCCAGAGTCTGGCTTTTAGCCATTAGCTTAACCATTTAGACTTTAGAACAAGTTGCAAAATATCTAGTGTAAAGGAAAGGTTATGCATGGCACTTTAAAGTTGTTAAAACTTTTAGATTTTCAGAGTAACTTTCTAAATCCATTAAAATATTCTTTAAAAAAAACTAATGGAAGTACACAAATTAGACAAAGGATATACTAAATATTTATGTGTCTAAGAGCTTATAGCTCTTTAGCTATACCTTGAATATTTGTAATGTTGGCAAGGGAACACTCATTACTAGAAACGGCATCTTAGATAATCATCCTGCACAAAAAGACCAGGAAATAGTGTAAATAAATCCTTTACATTTCCTGTAAAGTGTATCAATATCATCTTTGCAGAAGGTCTCTATTCATATTCTGTACTTCCTTCCACTCACTATCTCCTGTCTTATCTTTTCCCTGCTCTACCCTGACTCCACATTGCCACTTTTTTTCTTTCTGAAGAACTTAGCCTTTCAGATAATCATTTTTATATGGAGGTTTGGTTCAGGTTAATCTTGTCCCACTCCCAGAGGACAGAAATGAAAGAAGATATTCAAATGGGCTTTGCATTGCAACATCTTAAATAAAATTGTTCTTGTGTTAATACCTCAGCTAATTAATCTTAAATTCTCTCATGATCGTTTCAAAATGCCTGTTCATGTATTCAGTGATTCTTAAGCCTCTTTTCAATTATCCTAATTTAGTAGTAAAGACCTTTCTAAGGAGGTGGTTTGCCACAAAATGTTGATGGGTCTGAGTAGGATATGGAGCTAACTCTGTTATACCAATAATGTGATAATAAAATATCGCACCAGTGTGGAAGAACTTCCCACATATTTGTTTTAATATTTCTTGAACAATTACAAATTTAGATATTTGAAATAAAACACATACACATATTTTGATAATTGGACAGATAAAGAAGTGAGAGCATCTGTTGTAAAAATCTACTTGATGGGTCTGATTTCTTCACTTATAAATTTGTAACATATAAGACATATAAAACCTGTAACTACAAGATAAAATAATTGGCATTATTAGCATATCATTAAAGCTACTTGACTTTATCATAAAACAATTGGTAGTTATTGAAACATTTCAAGGAGGGAGTCTGTGGATTTAGAAGGTTATTGCAGTTTCGATTAATCATGAATGTGAACAAAACAAAAGTCCTCACAACTGGGCTGATAAAAAGCATCATGATAAATGGAGAAAATTTAAAGTTGTCAAAATTTCATGCTACTTGGAGCAACAATTAAAACCTATGGAAGCAACAGTTAAGAAATCAAACATACAGCATTGGGTAAATCAGCTGCAAAAGACCTCTTTAAAGTTTAAAAACGTAAAGGTGTCACTTTGATGACCAAAGTGTGCCTGACCAAAGCCATGGTCTTTTCAATTGCCTGATATGCATGCAAAGTTGGGCAATGAAAAAGGAAGATTGGAGAAGAATCGATCCACTTGAATTGTGGTGTTAATGAAGACTATTGAACATACCATGGACTGACCAAAGATTGAACAAATCAGTCTTAGAAAAAATATAACCAAAAGGCTCTGTAGAAGTAAAGATAGCAAGTCTTTTGCTTACTTTGGACATGTCATCAGGAAAGACCGATTGCTAGAAAAGGACATATGTTTGGTAAAATAGAAAGTCAGTGAAAACGAGGGAAACCCTCAATGAGATGAACTGATATAATAGCCACAACAATGGATTCAACCATGCTGATGATCATGAAGATGGCACAGGGACGGGCAATGTTTCATTCTGGTGTACGTGAGGTTGCCATGAGTCAGACCTGACTCCATGGCAACTAAAGTAACATCAGGAGGTTGCTACAGTAATCCAAGCAAGAGATCTCACGTGGCTAACAGAAGCAGGGATTGAGAGAGGACAACAAAGATGAGATCTATTTAGGATGTAAATGGACAGGGTCAATGAAGGATTATATATGAAAATGAGGGAGACTGAGGAGTTTGGGATGTCCAGGGTCTATAGGATGAGCACCAGGTTTCTGGCTTGGGTAACTGGGTGGTCTGTATAAGTAACTGAGAATGATGAATTGAATTTTAGACACATTAAATGTTTTGTTCCTATAGAATATGTAAATCAAAATATTAATTTCACAAGTATAAGCCTAGATATTTGGAAATTCTGGAAGAAAT
>NW_004443949.1:16540351-16568346 GCF_000243295.1 Trichechus manatus latirostris | reverse complement strand
TATTAAGAAATATATAATATATATATTACAGGATACTTTACCTAGACCAAAACTGCTAACACTCTGGATCTCCAGACTGGAGGAAGACTATTACAGAATACTTAGGGACAAAAATTATCTTGATGTATGTCCTTAGGAGCTGGGGAAGGGCTGGAGAGTGATGTGAATCAGCTACAAATTTGGAGTTCAGACATACATTTACACATGGTGACACAATTCAAGGATTATAAGGAGAAAAAGAAATTGGTATAAGCTAGAAAGGATAATAAATGGCCTGGAGCTAGATTTATGGTCAAGAGGTGCCAGACCTGGATACCAATCTTTAAAAGAGCACATAGAGTAAACTATAGATCAATGTCAGAGACTTGTAAGGCTTTTTTAAAATTCCAGAAATTTTATTACTTTTTCACATACATATTTTTTTAATGGGCTAGCAATTTCCTTTCATAATTAGAAGTGAAACCCTTAAAAATAATTGTGGAGAGACTTACTGTCTGATTTGAATAATAAGGGAGGCAAGTTTAAGGAATTGTTCTTCTCCAAAAAAACCTTTGAGATATAAATGACCTTAAAAGACAAAACAATATAAATACTTGACATTTTAAAAGGTAGTTTCTCTGTTTTTGTCCCTTTAGACCTAGATTTAAATTATGATTAGAAAATATAAAATGAATACGTTTGTTCTTCTTCCACGGTCTATTGTCACCCTCATTTGTCTTTGGTGTGAGATTATTTTTATTCCTTGAGTACAGAACTGATTAGATGTGAATTCCAAGCTGACATCTATGTATTCACCTTTCACAAAGGTCTCCATGTGGTAGTACAAAATATTTGTTTTGGCCTAAGGGTTTTCTACCTGTTACTAAGGCTTAAGGAAAATCAGTTTTCCTTCAAATCTTAGTATTTTTTAATCAGTTCTCTCAGTCAATTGGTTTCCTAAAAAAAACTCTCAAAATGCCATCCGAGTTATTTTCTAACATTTCCCTGCCCCCATGGTGACAAAAGAAAGAAGGAAGCAGGGAAAGAAAGGAAGGGAGGGAGTAAAGAAGGGAGAAATGGAAGAAGGAAGGGAGAAAGGATGAAAAAATCAAAAGAAAACCATAGCAATATCATAATGTTTTTTTCTATTTCCAACTTCACAGATACACGTACACACACATTGCCCTTAAAAATAGACGTATATGCTTACATGCAGTGGTGAAGTGGTGAGTCACTGTATTAGTTTTCTACAACTGCCTAATAAATTACCACAAACTTGGAAGCTTAAAACAATACCCACCTATAATCTTAAATTTTCTGTGGGCCTGGAGTCTGAGCATAGCCCACCAGGATCCTCTGCTCTGGGCCTCCCAAGGTTGTAATGAAGGTGTCAGCCAGACCTCATTCTCATCTGTAGTCCTGAAGAATCTTCTTTCAAGTTTAATCAGATGGTTGGCAGAATTCATTTCTTTGTAGCCGTGTGACTGAATGACTGAGGGTTCAAGGTTTTTGCTGAACGTTGGCTACAGCTTTCCTAGCCAGGTGCACTTTTCCATTATGGCCTCTTACTTCAGGGAGCAGGGTCTGGGACCTGAGATGGGGGTGGGGCAGTCCCTCTTTTAAAGGCTTTCATGTGGTTAAGCTAGGTCCCCCCAAATTGTCTCCCTTTTGATGAACTCAAATCAACTGATTTGAGACTTTAATTACATCTGACAAATCCCTTTCCATTTGTCTTAATTCCTCACCTGTCTGCCTCTGACAAACATATGCATCTGCCAAGGGCCCCATAGCTTAAATTTTCTATCTGTGCTTAATTTTAACTGTAATTTATTAATGTAATGATGTTTTAAAAAACATACTGCCTATATTCATGTTATATTTGAAAGGTGGTGGGTTGGAAATAAATTAACTAAAGTAGCTCTAAATGCCTCCAACTGGGATTCCCATGTTTTTGTTATTAGCTGCCCCTGACTCATGGTCACATCATGCACAGCGGCATCTGGGTGGTTTTTCAGAAGTAGGTTGGCCGACCTTTCTTCCTAGTTTGTCTTAGTCTGGAAGCTCTGCTGAAACCTGTTCAGCATCAGAGAAACATGCAAACCCCTATGAACAGATAAATTGTGACTCTGCTGGAGGTGTATTGGCTGGTAATTGAACCTGGGTCTCCTGCATGGAAGGCGAGAATCCTACCACAGTACCACCACGGCCCCTGGGATTACTATCCAAACCAGTTAAACCAAATCAGTTGCAGTCAAGTTGATGCCAACTCATCACTACCCCATGTGTTATAGAGTAGAACTGTACTCTACAGAGTTTTCAGAAGCAGATGTCCAGGCCTTTCTTCTGAGGCACCTCTGGGTGGATTCAGACTGCCAACATTTCAGTTAGTAGCTGACTGCTTTGAAATCTATATGAGCCAAACTAATTTTCTCTCCTACCCTGAAACTTGATCCTCCTACCTGGTATTTTCTAAGTTGGCTAATGGTACTACCATCCAAGAAACGGAGAATTATTCTACATTAAACAGACACTGCATCAGCTGTACCTTAATCTCCTTCTAAGGCGGTTGTTCTCATATATTAGCATGTGAGGGTTTCTTGAAACAGAGGTTGCTGGGTCTTACTCTCAGAGTTTCTGATTCAGTGGGTATAGGGTAAGGCCCACGGATTTCCATTTCTACCAACTTCCCAAGTGTTGCTAATGATACTGGTCCAGGACCAGCACCATGGATCATGTCATATTGTCCTCCTCCAAGAGAATCCTTCAACCTAAAATGTTCCGGATGTGGAGTGACACGTGGTCGAAGTGAGCTCTGTTTATGAATTCCCAATGATCAAGTAGGGAATGTTTTCCCAGCAGGCTATTAAGAGAATCAATGAGAATCTCTCTGGAGCATTTAAATGTTAAATTTAAAGTGAGAGTCTCAAATGATGATGGAGCACAAGCTGGCAGACAGGGAAACAACAGGCTAAAGAGTGCAGGAGGCCTCAGTACTTATCAACAGGAAAGTTCTAAAAATCACAAGTTAAAGGAAACACAGGGTATAAAAACATCTCATTAGTAGTGGCAGCAGTAAGAGAATAAGAGACAGGAAAGAGTCAGGGGAATACAGATTAGCATCTCAGGAAATCGTTTCTGGGTATGGGACGGAATGATGAAGAAGAGCAGATAGAATGAGTTCCTAGAGTTGTGAAGCTTCGGAGTTATATTCTCATCCCCCTGAGGACCAGCTCTCCTGTGATCTTTGTGTTTTCCATAAAGACAATGGACTCAAACATAGCAATGATTGTGAGGATGGGGCAGGACTGGGCAGTGTTTCATTTTGTTGTACATAGGGTCACTACGCATAGGAAGTGACTCCACGGCACCTAACAACAATCTTTTTCTCCAGGTTCCCCTGAGCTCTGTGCACTTTATCAAGATTCCTGTCTTGTTACACTTATGGATATAAATTTTAGTTCACAGACTCAGTCTCAGAACAAACACACTGATATTTCAAGAACCTAATCTACTATAGTACTTCCTAGTTGTCGATTAATATAACTTGGATTACTTTCTGCTCATTGGAATACAAAGAATCTAACACACATGCTCATCCTCACTCACCTGGCCCCAAGTAAACGTCTCGTCTGTCCCTGGGCTGTTGCAGGCACATCCATGCGTCCTACATGGCTCTGGCCAATAATAAACAGATGATGAGCAGGGCAAGGCATTCGGAGGTGGATGGTGGGGTGCACCATTACATGCTACCCATTCTAAATGTCTTATTAGTTATCAGAACAGTGTTAGTTACAGAGAATTAAAACAGTACAAAAGGGTGAAAAATCATGGCCGCATTCAGAGCCAGGGCAGGATTATGATGAAGGTGTAGGAGCTTCTCAGGCTGAGGGAACAGCTCCAGGAAATGTCCTAAAGCAAGAGTATATCGGAGGCTAGTGTAGCTAGAGAAGACATTGGTGGTTCAGTGGTAGAATTCACCCCTTCCTTGTGGGAAAAGGTTTGATAGCGACCAATGCACACTCATGTGCAGACACTACCTGTCCATGGAGGCCTGAGTGTTGCTATGATGCTGAACACGTCTTAGCACTGCTTCTAGACTAAGATAAACTAGGAAGAAAGACCTGGTGAACTACTTCCAAATATCTGCCAGTGAAAATCCTATGGATCACAATAGTCCAGTCAGCAATCAATGATGGGATGATGCAGGACCAGGCAACAGTTTCATTCGGTTGTGCATGGGGTCACCATGAGTCCAGCCAAATCAGCGGCAGCTAATAACAACAATGTAGCTAGATCACAGCAGAAGAGATAAAGAGTGAGTGATAAGAAAGGGGGCCAGGGAGGCAATGTATAACAGAAAAATTGATAATATAAAACCTTGTGGGCCATTGTAAGAACTTTGGCTTTTAGGCTGAGTACAATGAAGAGTGATTTAGCGAAGAAGTTACACAACTGGCTTCAGTTTTAAAAGATCATTCTGATTATAAAGAGGGAATGCATGCTAATGAATGATCTCATTCTCTTCCTTTGCAAGTAAAGGAAATGTTTAATAAGTAAGCATGTATTCCAGATGTGGGAAGTTATGATGATGATTTTGCTAGCCAGGGACATTAGCTAATTATAACCAGATATTTTCTTCTCTGTTACTGGGATTTAGCTGCCTGATAGATTGGAGAGTTGAGTTATGGGTTAAAGCAACCTCTTTGCTGGTTGGAAACACAACACACTGCCAAAATTTTGGGCGCCATTTAACTGATGTTTCCCTTCCTAATTATACCCTTCTCTAATCAATGCTATACACTGCCTGCATGTTCAAGATCTTGAACTTTAAGCCTCTTCTTATCCTTCAGGTTCTCACAGTTACAGACTTGGCATTTTCCTGCCTTTGTTGCTTTTTTTTCACTTTGTAACCATGCTTGACTCCTACCTAACCTGCAAAACACAGATTATATGCTAATTGCTTTGTGAAGTTTTTCCAAAACTGCTCTAGGCAGGTTCAGAGACTCCTTCGTTTGACCAGGATATATATTTTACATACCTGCAGTGTATGTCATCACATTTAATATTATTTGTTTGACATGCAGTTCCTTGAGGGCAGGGATAATGTATTCAAATTTTGTAAAACTTTCAGTGTCAGCAAACCAAACAAACCTGTTGTCCTGGAGTCCATTCCTACTGATGGCAACTCCATGGCTTACAGAGTAGACCTGCTTCATAGGGTTTTCTTGGCTGTAATCTTTATGGAAGCAGATTGTCAGGCGTTTCTTCCATGGCACGTCTGGGCAGGTTCAAACCGCCACCCTTTAGGTTAGTAGTCAAAGGCAAACCGTTTGTGACACCCAGGGACACTCAGTGCTACAAGACATAAAGAATCATATTGCAGCATATGCATAGTATTGAAGGTAAAGAAATATTTGTTGAACAGCTGAGGAATGAAGTATGCATTTGTTCTTCCGTGTTGACTTGTTCAATCACTTAGTGTTCAGCACCTCTTACTTGTTCAACCTCGTACCTTCCCTAGCGAGCTCTTACGTGTCACTGTGAATTGCAGAATTGAGGGGGAGTTCTTATGAGTTCCCGTGTGTCTCTTCCCAATATTTGCTTGCTCTTTGTACTAAACATTTGGCTTGAGTTACTTATGTCAAACAAATTATTTAATGATCTTATTAAAATTTCTACTTCTGTAAACAATATTCAGTGTAGTGTTCCAAAAAACGCTTTATAGAATATAAAACACTATACAATTGCAATTATTCTTGATACTATTATTCAAAATGATAATTGCTAACTGATGAAAAACAGTGAGGAAGGTTAAAGAGGCCATTGATAGAAATAAACACATTATGAAGACTACTAGAAAAAAAAATCTATAATAACTCTGACCGTACAGTATTTTGGGAACATACAGAAACTCAGGAAAAAGCAGTGTTTGTGTAATTTGTCTGGATATCAAGATTCATTAAAACAATGTCAAATTGCCATTTTGGAAAATGATATGGCACTTCCTTAGAAAGCTAGAAATAGAAATACCATATGATCCAGCAATCCCACTCCTAGGAATATATCCTAGAGAAATAAGAGCCGTCACACGAATAGACATATGCACATCCATGTTCATTGCAGCATTGTTTACAACAGTAAAAAGATGTAAACAACCTAGATGCCCGTCAACAGATGAATGAATAAACAAACTATAGTACATACACACAATTGAGTATCATGAAACAATAAAGAACAATGATGAATCTTGAAGCATAACAAAGATGAATCTGGAGAGCATTATGCTGAGAAAAATAAGTCAGTCACAAAAGGACAAATATTGTATGAGACCACTACCATAAAAACTCACGAAGAGGTTTACACACAAAAAAATAACAATCTTTGATGGTTACGAGGGAGACGAGGGATGGAGGTGGAAAAACACTAAATAGACACTGGATAAGTGGTAACTATGGTAAAGGGTAAGACAGTACACGGTACTGGGGAAACAAGCACAACTTGTACAAGACAAGGTCATGGAAGCTCCATAGACACAAACAAACTCCCTAAAGGACCAAACTGCTGGCCTGAGGGCTGTGGGGACCACATGGTCTCAGGGAGCATCTAGCTCAATTGGCATTAACAAAGTTTATGAAGAAAATATTCTACATTCTACTTTGGTGAGTAGCGTCTGGGATGTTAAAAGCCTGTGAGCAGCCATCTAAGATACTCCACTGGTCGCACCTCTTCGGGAGCAAGAGAGAATGAAGAAAATAAGATACAAGGGAAAGATTAGTCCAAAGGACTAATGGGCCACAACTACCACAGCCTCCACCAGACAGCCTAGTACAACTAGATGGTGCCCGGCTAACACCATTGACTGCTCTGACAGGGATGACAACAGAGGGTCCCGGACAGAGCTGGAGAAAAATGTGGAACAAAATTCTAATTCACAGAAAAAGACCAGACTTACTGGTCTGACAGAGACTGGAGATACCCTGAGAGTATGGCCCCTGGACATCCTTTTAGCTCAATAATGAAGTCACTCCTGTGGTTCACCCTTAAGCGGAAGATTAGACAGGCTCATCAAACAAAACGAGACTAATGGGTCACAACAGACCAGGGACAAGGACTAGAAAGCAGGAGGGGACAGGCAAGCTGGTAATAGGGAACCCAAGATCGAGAAGGGAGAGTGTTGACATGTCGTGGGGTTGTTAACTAATGTCATAAAACAATATGTGTACTAACTGTTTCATGAGAAACTGTTTGTTCTGTAAACCTTCATCTAAAGTACATGAAAAAAGTAAAAAGAAAATGTGAAATTGCATCAATATGTTCTGATTTATAAAGGAGGGAATAGCATTAAATCGGAAAGACTGCCAACAAAATATCATTTCATTATTTCTGCCAGAAAAGTGACATGTCTGAAAAACATGCACACAGATGTTTTACCAATGTTGTGTTCTGGTTTTGATACTGCATTCTATAGAATCTGAACAAACTTATCACAAGCATCGAGAATAACTGCTTTGTCAGGTTATAATCAAATAAGTAATAAATAAACAAAAGAAAAAGAAAATATGTAAACACTAATCTTCAATTACCACAAGAAAAGCCTCAAGGAGGAGAAAGCCTCTTTTATGGAAAATAAATACCTGGCACCTATTGTTGCTATCACTGACAATAATGGATGGTGTTTCTGACTTTGGTATGCAGAATAACACAGGCACGCCAATAATGTGAAAATGCATTCCTTTCTTTCTTTTTAATCTTTCTCAACCCCATAAATGATTTTGGCTACTTTCTTTTTTTCTTTCAGAGAGGAAAATGTGCCTGCCATTTTAAATAAGGGAGAAAAAAAAAAAAAAAAAGAAAAGAAACATCCCCGTTTTATCACTAACACACAAAAGGAGCTGAGAAAAATGAAAATCTAGTGAATTAGCCAAGCCTTAATGAGTCTTTGTAAATATGTCTGTTTTTTGCCCTTGTAACTAGACAAAGTGGCAGATTAAGGATATTAAGCTGGCTTTGCTCTGCTGCAATTGAGACAGAAACATATTTTACCAAAATTTAACAGCTAAGATATGTAATTTTACAAAACTGCTTCATAAAGTGATACATTTTATAGTTCAATTAATGCATTATTTGCCTTTGGCATGTTTTCCTTTGGTATTCTTTTTTTTTTTTTAAGAGAATTTGTTCATGCAGCTGTTCACTTTTTAAAACAGAGGCTACTGAAAGCCTATTTTTTCCCATTCCCTGATAATTTGTTTAAGGTGATGGATTCAGCCTAGGACTCACACTGCCATTTTCTAGCTCTCTCTTTATTTGAAGTGTTATAACAATATTGATTGAAGAAAATATCTAAACTCAGTTGGAATAAGAAATACTGAAAATGGGAAGAAAAATTGGTCATATAATGAAATTATTAGGAAGACAGTAAATTTAATGAACTTTCAAAATACAATTATGTAACATACCAAGAGTAGCCTCATTTTAAATAACATCTTTAAATGTTGATTAGCAGTATTATTTAACTTTGCTTTTGCTATAAATGGAGTCCCTGGGTAATGTACTACAAGTTGGAATCGACTTGACAGCAATGATTTTTTTTGGGGGGGGGGGTGGTGATGTAAATGGTTAATGTGCTTGGCTGCTAAATGGAAAGATATTTTAACTGCCAGAAATGCTTTTCAGAAAGATAATATGATAATATTATTATCTCACAGACTGCTCTAAAGGAAAAAATTCCACACCAAGACAAAAAATAATTCAACAACTAGAATATATATATTAACCTAATATTACTTAAAACAATGACTTTATTGCTTTATAACAGATTACTCCAAAGCTTAGTGGCTTGAAACAACCATTGGGTTATTATTTTTACAATTTTGTGGGCTAGGAATTTGGCCAGGGTTGGATGCACAATTCTGCTCCATATAGCTTTGAAAAGGAGAATCTCTCGGTCGTATTCAGTGGGTAGCTGAGCCGGCATTGAGTGTCTCTGACATACTTGCTTCCATGGGAGGGATAGGCTGGGCTCACCTGAGCCCCTCTCCCTATTCATGTCCTCTCAGTCCTCCAAGTGTTCTCTGCAGCAACATAGTGAGAGACTCCTTACGTAAAAGCTCAGGTCTCCAAGAGGAAAGTAGCAGATTCTCTTACAGGCTAAGCCAAGGACTGGCATGTGCCATTTCCACTGTACTCTTATTAGTGATAGCCATAGGTCAGCTTGATTCAAGGGGAAGGGTTATAGATTCAACCTCTCGATAGGAGAAGCAATGAATTTCCAGCCAATTTTAATCCGTCGCAATGTGTTAGCTCATGTCACATTTTTTTCACTACATCTTCCGTACATATTTTTATTTAAAGCAGAAAGACAATATCAAATTAAATTCTGTACATTTGAATATTACATAGTCCATACAAACTTCATGATTTTTATTAGTTTTTCTCTGAGGTTCTCATCCATTTTGATGAAGACCAGTGCACCCTGTACTACATATTTTGAAACAAAATTAGACTCTAGATCTCTCATTACTTTTTCTGTTTCTCTGTCCCAGTCAAGAATACCAAAAGGAAAACAAACAAGCATGCAACCATCACCACCACCAACAAACACCTGAAAATTAGAAGGAGAAATAAAACTTTGAGAGAAATTATGGTGAAAATTCATATGTGATGAAGCACTGCTTAAATGTGGTGTGGGTGTGTATGTGTGTTTGTATGTTGGTGTGTATTTGTATGACATTTAGACAGGCAATTCTGGATAGGAGGAGAAAGAAATAAAAGACAGCGAGGGAAAGGTACAGTGAAAGTAGAAAAATAAATAAAAGCTAGATTCTATATACTGATGTTTAGGATTTTCTATTTGTCTATTTTTGAATGTTTTCTATTTTTGAATGTTTGCCTGGTGGACAACATATCAGGAACATCTCAAAGACAAATTCAGTGTCTGATGGCTCCTCAAAGGGTTGAAGCTGCATTGAAGCTTAAACAGTAATTCAAAGAGTTACTTTCACTGTGTGTTAGATATTACAAACCATTCACTGGATGCTGACCTCTGTGTTAAAAGCCCAATACCTTTAGCCCTAGTGAGGTAGAAGAGATAATACCACAGGGCAAATGGAGGGAGATGCTGTGAATGGATTCTTCCACTAGAGAAGAGCTCACATTAATAAAAAATGAATCAAACCTTGACCTTCACAGTAGAAAAATAGTAATTTAAAGAACCAAATGGATAATTTTAAAGCACTGGCAACTGTCTGGATTGGAAATGCTAAGAAGGAAAAGGTCAACTTCACTAATCAATAACAATACTTTTAAGTATCACAAAGCAGCATAGATTAATTGCCAAACGAGTGATGTCTGTAAACTTTAGTCTGAGCTCAGAGGAGAGAGAAACCAGCGATAATTGCTCCATCTTCAAGGGCTTCCTTAAATATTGAATGTTTTGAAGTAGTCACTAAAGAGTAGCACTTAGAGAGAGCAATCAGGAAAGATATCCTAGCTACAAAGATTAGAATTATGGAATTTTATTGCTTGCACCTTAACTTACTATAGAGATACTTTTCAATTACCTCGGTAGAAATCGCAATAAAAAACAGAAGTTGCTTGAATACCATTAAGTCAATTGTAAATTACTAATTTGTATTCAATTATTTCATAGATATTGGAAAATACCTATTCTATATCAGCCATTGTGATTCGACCTTGAGTGCTAACCATGAGTAAGAAAAATCTTTGCCATTAGGGAACTCACGATATAACAGACACTATGAAAAATTAAACAATGGGTTATATTGCAAGTGCCAATGGCTATAACAGAGAGACAGAATAGATATTATTACAGTAGAGATAATGTTTGCCTACAGATTTAGAGAAGGGTAAAAACCAAGACAGAGGTTCTACCTGTGATTCATCACTAAATTCAGAATCATACACAGTGCCAGGCACAGAGCAGGGGCTCAGGACTAACACAATGAATAAATAAATAAGTAAATGATGGCTAAATAGAAGAGTTGAGGCTGGGAACAAAACAAAAACAAAAAAACCTTGACAAATTTGTCCTGATAAATAAAAGTCATGGGGTGGGGGCAAATGGAGAGAGCTTCATGTCAAATGATCAATGCATGAAAAAGGCATGAAACTGGGAGAAACTTAATGTATATAAGGAATTGTATTAATGGATTATGGTGTGGTCAGACTGCACATTCTTTTTATTGAACAGTCAAAGGAAGTGTAGCTGAGGTTATATTAAATGCAGAGGCAAGATCACAATGGGCCTTGTTAACCATGACTCAGATTTGGTTCTTTTTTCCTGAAGGCAAAGAAGATTCAGTGAAAGAATTTTGAGCGTTAGCATGACATGATCAGATTTTCAGTTTAGAAACTTCTCTTTGAGAGTAATGGGAATAGTTCATTGTAAGTTTTCAAACCTGGAGGCAGAGAGAAGAATCCTGAGCAGCTGTAATAGTGTAGATAAATAATGAAGGCTTGGATGATCAGTGACTAAGGGCAAATAAAAGAAATGAGAGGTTTGAGTTCATTTTGGCGTTGGGTGTGAGGAAGAAGGATTGTGATGGGTTTGTTTTGAAGCCTGGGTAGACGGATTATCTTCATTCAGGGTACACAGAGGACAGAAACCAGGACTGAAGTATTTGGGTAAGGGTGGGGAGTTTAATTATTATTATTTTTTATTGTACTTCAGGTGAAGGTTTACAGAACAAATAGTTTCTCACGAAACAGTAGTACACATATTGTTTTATGACATTGGTTAACAACCCCACGACATGTCAACCCTCTCCCTTCTCGACCTTTTTTATTTTGGTGAAAATATACATAGCCAAAGATATACCATTTCAAAAACTTCTACATGCACAGTTCAGTGACATAAACTACACTCTTTCAGTTGTGTTGCTATTCTCACTTTAGATGAAGGTTTACGGAACAAAATAGTTTCTCGTTAAACAGTTAGTAGACATGTTGCCCTATGACAATGGTTAAGAACATCACTACCCATCAACACTATCCTTACTCAACCTTGGGTTCCCTATCACCAGCTTTCCTGTCCCCTTCTGCCTTCTAGTCCCTGTCCCTGGACTGCTGTGCCTCATTAGTCCCGTTTTGTTTTATGGGGCTGTCCAATGGTGGGGAGTTTAATTTTGAACATAATAATTTAAACTGCCTCTGGACATTTCAAGGGAAGGTGAACAGTCATGTCAAAAATCTAGATTTAGAATTCAGGAGACAGATCGAGGTGGAGTTACATAAACTTGTGACTCCTCAGGGTATAGTGGGAGTCATAAAGTGTGCTAAAATCTTCTGGGTGAGTGTATAACATTAAGAGTCATAAACATGGAATGCAGCAGAATGTAGTATAGAAATATGAACATTTCAAGGTGGTTAAAAGAGGAATCCATGAAAAATTAATAATAAGCAGAGTGTGGGTATGGAATTCAAGAGAAGAGATAACACAAAACTAATAGAAAAATGTGACAACAGTGTTGAATGACAGAGAAGCGTGTGAAGAAAGAGAGATGAGTTCTGAAACCTATTCATTGTATTTGCACGTAATTCAGATTACCGTGTAAGTAGAGGGATTAAAGAAAAATGAAAATGCAAACAACAAAATAAGATAACTAGTCTGAGAAAGTATGGCAAAAAAAAAAAAAGGAAAAGAAAAAAGAAAGAAAATGGTTAAACAGAGTTATTACTGGGGAAACAAGTTATAATAATGGGTATATATGGGGAAGTTCTGCTGTCTTATCGGGTCGCTATGAGTCGGAATGGACTCGATGGTGATGGGTTTGGTTTTTTTGTTTATGTATATGTATGTCAATTCCGACTCACAGTGACCCCATAGGACAGCATGGAACTGCCTTACAGGGTTTCCAAGGAGTGCCTGGTGGATTCCAACTGTGACCTTTTGGTTACTTGTATACATATCTATATATTCAAGTAGACTTTAAATTATATCCAGTGAGTTTCCTTTTTGTGAATTTAACTTCAATCTTATTATTTAAAAATATACTTCATATATGCTGTTACTGTTTTAGGTGCCTTCAAGTAGGCTCTAACTCACAGTGACCTTATGTATACATAACAGAATGAAAAGATTGCCTGGTCTTGTGCCATCTTCACGATCACTGTTATGTTTGAACTCATTGTTGCTGCAGCCACTGTGTCAAACCATCTCATTGAGGGACCCTCTCTTTTTTTCGCTGACCCTCTACCTTACCAAGCATGATGTCTTTCTCCAGTGATTAGTCCCTCCTTATGACATGTTCAAAGTAAGGGAGACGAAGTGTCACCAGCTTCTCTTCTAAGGAGCGTTCTGGTTGTATTCATATATAGATTAGAGTTTAGAAACCAAAAAGACACATTTTAATGTCTAATAAAAGATTTTGCTATATTTAATCTTAAGGGATTTAATTAAACTTGCCTGTGCACACACACATACACACACGGTAGAAGATGCATTATAATTAAGTATCTCAAGAAGAAAATATATATTGATCTCAGAATTAAACTCTGCCAGATATGAAATATTGTGCCAAGATTGACAAAGATAAATCATAATTAATTTATCTTTCAAGACTTTCTATGATTAGAAATAAATGCATAAATTATTATGATAGTTTTCATAATCATACTCTAATTCTGGATGACCTTTTTATGATAAATAGTCACTGGATGATTCGCTGGTATCTCAGAGATTAGATATGTAGGTAGATAGATAGATAGGTGGACAGGTAAATACAAATATAGATACAGATATAAATATAGACATACAATTTTAAAAATACTGCACCAATTTTTTCCAAAGGTTAGAAAACAAATTTTGAGGCTTTTTTCTCATACTTTGTTAATGTCTTAGGTCAAGCTATTAGAGCCCAACAAAGATGAATTGCAAATGAAATATTGTCTTTTAAACAAAGCAAACGAAATACCATACTATTTTTCAAGAGGACACACTGATTCAAATAAAGATTAAAAGGGAAAATTCTCTTAAAATTTCTGGAACTTTTGTAGATACTAGAAAGGACAAAATCAAATGATGAGAAAATACAGGATACAAGAGAAAATATGAAAAACAAAACTTTGTAGGTCCAGAAAGCAATCATTCTACTTTTTAAAAAAAAACCCTGTAGTGAACAGGCGGAAATATCTCACATTTAGAGTTAAGTTTATTTTTGGGTTGTACATTCTAATCACAGAAAGCCTTCAAAAATGAATCCATTACAGCTTATCTTATTTTGTATTGGCAGGAGTATTTAACTTATGGGAGAGTTTCCTTCCCACGTCAATTAAATTAAATCAATTAAAAAATCATCCTTACCTAATCTAATTAATGTGATAGCACAAGGAAAATGCAAACCACTGCTGTGAGCTTAATGTTTTAAAAGTCTTTTCATAATAAATTACTTGAATTCTGAATGGCAAGACACATTTAAAAAATAAAGCCAATCAAAACTTAATAGATTAAATATGGAATGTGTTTTCCTAGTTATTAGAAATTTGAAGGAGTAAACCATTTGCCGTTCTCCACTTAAAATATCATCCTTCTATTCTTAGGATCAGTAAGTCCTTTACAACATGCAGAGTGAGCATTTTCTTTAAAAAATTTTTAAAAAATGATCTACTCTGAACAGTTGTGTTTGTTTCACATAGGTGTTAAGATGGGAGAAGTGTCTGACACAGATTGTTCTCAGAAAATTGGTGATTGCCATCTTACCCTAGCACTTAGAATCACTTTATTTGTTTTTGGTGTATGAAGATCATAATACTTACACGGGCCTAGTTTGTGGGAGTTCCTTCTCTAAAAATGTCTGTCTGTCATGGTTTTCAGGCACATAGTTATTCATCCACTGCCTGTACTAAGGTATTATTTGGTCCTCAACTTACAAAGCCAAAATAACCAAAATACCTAATTGTTCTTCAGCCTTTAGAGAGATATAAAAATAGGCAAACATCCATACAACTGCAGTCACCCAATATAATCCATGGATTTGTTTGTGTAAAGGATCACAAGCCTTGTATATTCTTTATTAGTGGATTGACCTGCTTCATTCAATGAGTACACTCAAGCACTCACTGGAGTGCTCTCTGTGTAACGTTCTGTTGGTTTGTATTGCAAGGATACAATATGGGAATATCTTCAGGAAATAAACAAAGGTTTATTAGCTACCTGGACTAGTGTCCGGAAATACAGAGACAGAAAAGACAAGTTCTTCCATTATTAAATTTGCAATATTGGGAGAGAAAGACAAGCAGACAGATGAATGAATGCATAGCATGGAATGGTCATCTAAGCTGAGGTCAAAGAAGATTTGCTGGACATGATAACATCTGAGCTAAGGTTCAAAAAAATCATATGGAGTTAACCAAGTGAAATGGAGTGAAAGGGCATTGTGGTGGATGGAAACCTGTGCAAAAATACAGAGATTTGTACATGAATGCTATGAGAAATTTTAAATACAAGTCAAAAATCTCTTATCCTAATGCACCTTATCTGAATACTAATAAATCTAAAATGGAACTTTTATTTTTATACCCAAACATTTTTGTTGCACACTCTTGCCTGTATTAGACAATGGACCCATCACCTACCCTCAGCAAAATACTTAGGAAAAAACCCGTTGCTGTAGAGTCGATTCCAACTCATAGCGACCCAAATACTTAGAAGTCATTTTTAATTTCTGCTTTTCTCTCATCTCTCACAGTCATTAAGTCCTTCTGTTTCTACCTCCAAAATATCTAGTATCCATTGCATCTCGCAGTCTTCCCAGCCATCAGTCTAGGCCAGGCCGAATTCATGCATTAATTCAAAAACTGCAATGACCTGTCTGGCCGCCATGCTTCCACTTTTACTAAACTATAATTTATTTCTCACACAGCAACAAGAGTAATGTTTTAAAAAATTATATCAGAAAAATAATCACCCAGTTTAAAACCCTTAAATGACTTTCTATTATACTACAGATAAAATTGAAACTCTTTACCTTAATATACAAGCTCTTCAGCTTCATATCATGTCATCTCCTCTCTCACTTACTGTTATTTAACTATACTTACCCCATACCACCTCCATTAATGTGCAAGGCCCTTGCCTTAAAACTTTATGTTTGCAACTCCACCCTGCCTCAAAGTCCTTACATTAGCAACAATACCTTCATTCTTCCAGATCTTCAGTTAAAAGGTATGTCTTCAGTGGCACTTCCACAGCAGCTCAATCTAAAATAACCCCACTTCCCTCTTTCCTACTCCTATCCCCTTACTCCTTTTTATATTAGTTTTTATTTCCTTCATAGCAGTATAGTAGTTATCATTGTATGTTAGATAATGTATATGTATGTATCTTATAGTATGCATCTACTATTAGAATGTAGCCAACTTAGAAGTAAGACAAAGGATACTGTATTAATAGTCTGTCTTGATTAATACTGTATCCCTAGTGTCTAGTATACCACTAACTTAATACAAATTAGTTGAATGAGTAAAAATTAAACTTTCTAAATGATTATTTTGTGTTCCTTTCCTTTTTACAATATTGACAGTAGAGGTGAAAAATCCACTGGTTGGCTCTTTTTGCCATGGAAAAGTCACAAAATGCCTTAAGAAAACCATTTTATTAGTCCAGGAAGAATTTTTTGTTTCTGTAGACAGAGAGATACCCATCATCTCAACTGTTACACAATGAAACATACAGTAGGTAAAAGAAAAAAAAAATTAATTCAAGAAAACAGAGACAGTTGATGAGGGAAACAATTTAGGAGATCAGACTATGTATTCAGTTACCATTAAAATTTGTTATTTTTGGTCACATGCTCTAACATCCAAGAAAAGTTTTTTTTTTTTTGTAGTTAGATTATTATTATTATTTAATATCACTCTTGACCACACATATACAAATTTGCATCATTGCTAGGGAAGAAATATTCTGATATGATCACATCAAAACAATAGGCAAAGAAACAGGAAACTGTAGAACTGGATTGAGGTAGACTATTTTTTTTCCTTTATTTTCTCTCACATAGCTGATGCGATAAGACATTACTGGAATTTTGTTTCTTGTTTTGCATTTCAAGGGGTAGCAGTGCAAGGGTAAGAGTCAAAGGAAAGTATGGAAGTTGCCATTTACATTGGCTCTACTCTAAGTCATCATATAAATAGTGTGCTTTTACAGTCCCTTTCTTCTCCCACTGAATGGATAGAGCCAGAGTGCCAAAATGTAAATAGAAAACAGTAAAAATTGAACTAGAGAGCAGGTATCTCAGATAAGTCTAAAGACTAGAATGTGTGATAAAAATTAAAGACTGAGATAGAGATCAATCCAATCCAGAAGGAACAACTACAGAAAATATTTAGAACTAAACTCCTAGCTAGTAATGAGAAGTATATGTAGACTTGTAATACTGCTTGTCTGTATATTTGACCCCAACCTTCTTTATGTCTTCAATGTGATAGTCAAAATTATGTTCTTTATAATTTTTCCCCCAAATTCTTGTGTAATAGCATTTTTATTGATACAATGGACACTAGAAATAGTAAGATGTTAGGAAATTTGGAATGTTCAGCAAAAAAATCAAATTGGAAAATTTTTGTTGAGAACACTTTGTTAAGATGGTGACTTGAAAAGGAAATAGTATGCAGATATCCTACCTTGAAGACATTGACTTTTTAATGATAAATAGCACACTCATAGTACATGAGAACACATCTTTCATGCACGTGTGACTAACATATCACAGCTGACTCAATGCTGAATAGTTACTGAATATTTTATCAGGAAAAGATTTTATACTTTAATCTGAAAATATTTCCCTAGGACTTTATCTGTTTTTGTCAATGATTTGGAAGGAAGGCAGTGGGCAGGGAGGGAGGGAGAGAAGGAGGGAAGGAGGAAGGAAGGAGATAAAAATACAGAAAACTGTAGAGTATTGGAGGGTAGAATAAAAGTATAAAATGATACAGAGAATTTTGAAGACAGTAGCAAGGAAATCTTGAACTCTGAGGAAAGAAAAGTTAACTGTGAGAATCACTATATCCATAGGTTTAGAATGGATATATGTATTATAGTTATGCTTTCATGCCAGGTCATGCATTAAAAGACGTCTCGAACTGCTGCCATTTCTGTGCTTTTAGTTCTAGGGAATTTTACCATGTAGACTTAAGGGCAACACTGATAGGACACATTGATTTATAGTTGTGATTTGTATTCAAAGCAGATTTTCAATGGCAACCCTCATAACAGCAATAGAAGTTGCTAGGTTGGAATGTTTCAGCTTAATGAATAATTTATGTTACACTAAGTCACATGTTGAGCTGTGGGAAGTACACTGTAGGTGAACGTTTTGGAATATGAATCCAGCTTTAAATTTCTACTTACTTCTGCTGAAGGTAAAAAAGAGATAGAGTTTAATTTCTTTCCAAAGGCATGAGGAAGCCCTTGAAAAAGAAAATGACTCCCATGACAAACACAGAGGATTCCATTTTACTGTTTCACATCTAAAAGGAACAAAACACCTAATCGAAAACAGAAAAATTTAAAACATGCATTAAGAATTACATCAAATTACTGCTAAGAGCAGAGGTCTATTTTAAACTAGGTCAGCCTAATAAAGTATAATTTTAGGATAAATTATCTGGATACCCTCTGGAAACAAGGAAATAACAATCTACTGAACCAAAACTGTGAATAGCCATGTGTTTTGCTATAACCAGGATTTTCAGCAGGAAAGCTTTCTATTCATCAGTGTCAACTTCTCTATCAGAGTAAAGCACAATCATTTCTCTGCCCTTGCTCAGAAATTTCAGTCATCTCAGGATTTGTAGAAATAAAGTACAGCCACATCTGTCAGCAATATTAGGAATATCTGCTATACTGGGTTAACTTCCACCACCAACACAGAAAATACTCAAAAATATTTATTGACATGAATTTATATATTTGTTGTTGTTGTTGTTATGTAACTTCAAGTCAGTTCCAACTCATAGAGATCCAATGTACAGCAGAACGAAACACTGCCTGGTCCTGCGCCATCCTCATAATCATTGCTATATTTGAGCCCATTGTTGCAGCCAACGTGTCAATCCATCTTGTTGAGGGTCTTCCTCTTTTTCAATGACCCTCTACCTTACCAAGCATGATCTCCTTCTCCAGGGACTGGTCTCTCCTGATAACCCAACCAAAGTATGTGAGACGAAGTCTCCTCGTCCTCGCTTCCAAGAAGCACTCTGATTGTACTTCTTCCAAGACAGATTTGTTTGTTCTTCAGGCAGTCCATGGCATATTCAGTATTCTTCACCAACACCATAATTCAAAGATATCAATTCTTTGGCCTTCCTTACTCATTGTCCAGCTTTCCATTATATATACAAAATACATAAAATAAATATATATTTTTCCTAATGCAGAGGTGATCAGAAAATAGTAATAATAGCCACTGTTTGTGGACTGCTTATAAAGTGAAGGTTGTTGTTCTTACTAGTTGCCATTGAGTCAAATCTGACTCATGGTGACTCCATGTTTGCAGAGTAGAACTGCTCCATAGAGTTCTCAAGACTGTGACCTTTCAAAAGCAGATCCCACTCTTGTTCTTCTGACACACCTCTGGGCAGATTTGAACCTCCAACCTTTCTACTAGTAGTCGAACACTTGACTGTTTGCTCCACCCAGGGACTAAAGCAAAGGTACAGAGTTAAATTACTTTATTTCCATAACCTAACAGCCCTGGTGTCATAGTGGTTAAGTGCTATGGCTGCTAACCAAAAAAGTCGGCAGTTGGAATCCACCAGCCGCTCCTTGGAAACCCTTTGGGGCAGTTCTACTGTGTCTTATAGGGTCTCTGTGAGTTGGAATCGACTTGATGGCAATGGGTTTGGATATTTTTGGGCAGACATAACCCTCACAACAAAATAGTGGGTTAATTATATGACCCTATGAAAGATTACAACACTATGTTGTAGAGTTGTTGTTCGGTGCTATCGAGTTGGTTCCAATTCATAGCAATCCTACGTACAACAGAACGAAACACTGCTCGGTCCTGTGTCATGCTTACAATCATTGTTATGCTTGATCCCATTGTTGTAGCTACTGTGTCAATCCATCTCGTTGAGGGTCTTCCTCTTTTCTGCTGACCCTGTTCTTTATCAGGCATGATGTCCTTCCCCAGGGACTGATCCCTCCTGACATGTCCAAAGTATGGAAGATGTAGTCTCACCATCCTTGCTTCTAAGGAGCATTCTGATTGTACTTCTTCCAAGACAGCTTTGTCGGTACTTTTGGCAGTCCATGGTACATTCCATATTCTTTGCCAACACCACAATTCAAAGGCATCAAATTCTTCTTCGGTCTTCCTTACTCATTGTCCAGCTTTTGCATGCATACGATTTGTAAACACTATGGTTTACCAATATTAGATAACTTGTCCCAGGTTATGCTGCATGTACAGCAGAGCATGAATTTCACCCAGTTGTGTTAGATTCAGGAGCCCACGGTCTTAACCACCTCTCTCTATTTTGGCGATCCTAAAATGAATTAAAAACAAAGGTAAATGACTTCAAAATATTCTCCATTGTTCCTGGTCATTGCAACTGGGAGGACTCAGGCTGATACTGGATTCTGCTTAGAAGTTGTTTTATTAGCTATCGTGGGTAGCTGTACTTATTATGGCCTTGCTTATTTATTTTCGCATCGTGTCTTATGTTTATGTCCAACACTCTTCTAATAAGGTTATTAGTAGAATTAGAAAAAAATAGTTTCATGAGATTTAGATGTTTTATAGTGTATAATTATAAAATAAGTAAAAACTTGTAGGTTTCATTTTAAAGAAAACTTACATTGTGATTTTATTAGAATATTGTAAACAAATATTAAACAGAAAGTTTCATGTTTCTTAGTCTAATTTTTATTTTGCTCCACTTGCAATATAAATAAAACTATATGGCATTGCTATTTTAGTCTGCTTTAATGTTTTCAATCAAATATTTAGGCAGTTAAAACAACTATTCCAAGTCATGTTTTACCATTGGTGGCATTTGGTAGTATCAAGAATCATAAACAGTCTATATATATATATACATATATATATATGTAGTCTGCTTATGATTTGGTTAAGAAATTGACTGCTAACCAAAAGATACCCAGTTCAAATCCTCAGTGGAAACAGTATGGGGCAGTTCTACTCTGTCCTATAAGGTTGCTATGAGTCAGAATCCACTCAACAGCAAGGGTTTGGTTTTTTTTTGGTTTTGAATACACAGTCATGCATATGCATGCGATATTAATGATATTGTTAGATAATTTCCACATTTGCTCGAATCACCTTTCTTGGGAATAGGCATAAATATGGATCTTTTCTAGTTGTTTGGTCAGGTAGCAGTCTTCCAAATTTTTTGGCATAGATGAGTGAGCACTTCCAGTGCTGAATCCATTTGTTGAAACATCTCAATTGATATTCTGTCAATTCCTGGAGCCTTTTTTTTTCACCAATGCCTTAAGGACAGCTTGGACTTCTTCCTCCAGTACCATTGGTTCCTGATCATATGCTACCTCCTGAAATGCTTGAATGTCGGCAATTCTTTTTGGTACAGTGACTCGGGGTATATCTTCCTTCTACTTTTGATGCTTCCTGCATCGTTTAATATTTTCCCCATAGAATCTTTCAATATTGCAACTCGAGACTTGAATATTCCCTTAAGTTCTTTCAGCTTGAGAAATGCCAAGTGTATTCTTCCCTTTTGGTTTTCTATCTCCAGGTCTTTGCACATGTCATTATAATACTATACTTTGTCTCCTCGAGCTGCCCGTTAGAACTTGTTCACTTCTTTTACGTCATCATTTCTTCTTTTTGCTTTAGCTACTCGACATTCTAGAGCAAGTTTCAGAGCCTCTTCTGATATCCATTTTGGTCTTTTCTTTTTAAAAGCTTCTTGTTTTCTTTATGTATGATGTCCTTGATTTCATTCCACAACTCGTCTGGTCTTCAGTCATTAGTGTTCAATGCGTCAAATCTGTTCTTGAGACGGTCTCTAAATTTAGGTGGGATATACTCAAGGTCAAGTAAAGTTTTCTGAAGATCATTCAAAAGCAGCAGCAGCAGCAGTCTGTCGACAGAGAACTGCCAGAAATTCAAGCCGGGTTCAGAAGAGGACGTGGAACCAGGGATATCATTGCTGATGTCAGATGGATCCTGGTTCATGGGCTCTGCCCTCCAGGCCACCCTGGGCAGTGGAACAGTGGCTTCTAGGGACCTGATTTGGCAAAGTGTTTGCCCAATGTCCAAATTGCATAATGTCTTATTTCACAGAACGTATAGTGGACTTTAAGTGACACATGATTGTATATATATATATATATATATATATATATATATATACATAAATGCATAGCTCTCAGGGACATTATAGAAAAATGGTGAAGGTCTAGATTCTGGTGGCATAAGTCTGTATTTGAAAACTGATTTGACTTTTTATTATATGTGTGACTTTGTATAATTTATTTAGTATTTCTAAGCCTCAGTTTTCTAAGCTGTAAAATGGTGATAATAACGGTGCCTAATGAGGGTTGTTACGAGACTAAATGAAATGTTGCTTATGAAGGGCTCCATATTGTGCCTGACCTAAAATAAATACTTAAGAGATGTTAACTCCTATGAGGAAAACATGAATGTCCTCAATGTCTGGTGAGATTGCAATAGTTATTTTTAAAATATCCTCTGAAAAATGACTAGAGGATGACATTTTTTTCTGACTCTGTTTCATATTTTACCATGTGTTCTATTTTCTACTCTTCTGGCAAAGACTGTTTCAGTCTGTGGCAGAATGTACAGCATTTTATTAACTTAGAAGCCATTTTTCTGTATCTAAATTTATCTTTTTCTTATGCCCTCTAACTTTCTCCTTTACATTGAGATGAATAAAGCCCACAAATTGAAGTTGGAAGAATGTTTCAAAGTGATAAAGAGAAAAACTGTCCAAACTAATAGTCTCTATATTTTGTAATCCAAAACTATATGAAAAGAGGTATAGAGCAGAATTATCTTACTCATTACACATTACTCGACTGGGATCACTGGCCTCCAAGACAGTCCTATTAATGCCATTATTCTTGGCATTTTAGTGATGTATAGGCCATTTTGCTCTTGGCTTCAACTATACTAGAGCATAAAATATACGTGAGTGTCTCACATAATTATGGATCCTAGGTTCTCTATAATCATTTTGAAAGATTAACTGAGTTGCTGTCTCAAAACATGGCAACACTGTGGTCAATTGCATGACAAGCCAAAATTCCTAAGTGTCTATATTACCAAGTGGGACAGATGGAGGGAGTTTGATTGTCTACAGGAATGTTAAAATGTAATTATAGGAAGCTCCTTTTCTCAGAGCCACTTATAGGTTGCCAACGTCCAATATGTTGGGCAAAACATTGCTGTGGTTTGAGGGAGAGCCCAAACATTGTCAGAGTGAGTAATATCTAAGCAGATTATGGAGCACCATATGGCTAGGGACGTGAGGAAGTGTAACTGCAGCAAACAGCTGTAGGTTTTCTGTTGATGTTATTTACTTGTTTATTTTTTGATCCATCAGTTTTGCAGCAGCTGGCTACAAGAATGGAATAACCTACACTCTTTTCAGGATATCACAGGTTCTTCCTCTGGGAGATGCTAGCAGAAACAAAACACAGGTTACCTTGACTTCACTAATGTTTCTCCTTTGTCAGTCTGATTCTGCTCAAAAGGAAAGAAAACAAGTGTTGAGGGGGGATTATTCAGACACTAACTCTTACAAAGATTTACAAGATCCGCATACAAAAAGAAGAATAGATATTTAAGAAATGTTAAAGTGGCATTGTAGGTAGGTTCTAATCCTTAAATTGCATGAATGTGGTTACCTGCTGATAATGTCCATTAATTTCTTAGTTTTAGCTTTATCTAATAAATGCAAAAATATCAAAAAGAAACTTGGTTGAAAGAAGCATAAAGTGCCTCTCAACCTCACCTATTAAGAGTAACGTTAATTGTTATGTTTTACATTTTATTTTCAAAACAACAAATTGATTTTTAAGTCAATTCAAAATCCAGATCAAAGTAACCCCTTGATACACACACGCCTTCCTCCTACACACACTGTTTAACTAATTAGAATGTTTCACTAACATGGAAGTTTCTTTATAGGCAGAATGCTATTTCACATAAACATAGAGTCTGAATGTATTGCTTTATAATAAATAGGGGATTTGAGGACAGAATTCTGAAATGTTATATTGGTTAAATGAGACTGTAACATAATGTTCCTAATCCCTGGGTCCCCATAAACTTGAAATGGTGTTATTTCATATCAAAGCAAAAGAAAAAATACACAAGCAAATGCTTTTGCTTTGTGGTTAGCTGGCTTAAGGTGATGAAATTGCTAAAATGAAATGCAGAAAAATAGTGCATAGGGAATCACAGAGTTATATCTTTTACCTGGATTGTGGTTTGAGTGACTAGCTTGTAAAATATGTAAGATTGCATTGTTTTGTTAAAAAAAAAAAAAAAAAAAGCTCCCATCAAGTAGATCCTGACTCATAGGACCCTATAGCAGAGAGTAGAACTGCCCCATAGGGTTTTCAAGACTGTAATCTTTATAAGTAAACATTTTCACATCTTTCTCCCATGAAGTGGCTGGTGGGTTCCAAACGCCAACCTTTCAGTTAACAGCTGAGCTCTTAACCACTGTGCCACCAGGACTCCTACTGCTTTGTATAAAAACCCAAAACCCATTGCTGTGGAGTCAATGCTGACTCATAGTGACCCTATAGGACAGTGTAAAGCTGCCCCACAGGGTTTCCAAAGCTATAAATCTTTATGGAAGCCGATGGCCACATCTTTCCTCCTCAGAGTGGCTGGTGGGTTCGAACCGCCAACATTTCGGTTAACATTCCAGACCTTAACCATAGCCCCACCAAATGAAAACCCTTGTCCTTGAGTAGATTCCAACTCATAGCAAGCCTATAGGACACAGTAGAACTGCACCGTAGCGTTTCCAAGGAGTGGCTGGTGAATTTGAACTGCTGACCTTTTGGTTAGCTGCTAAAGTGTTAACCACTGTGTCACGAGGGCTTCACATAAATACCTTGACTAACCAAAGATCTATAAACTTTGTTGGCAAGGAATACTTTTTATTCTTGCTTTGTAGTCTATTCCTTGTGAAGATAGGCCCTCTAAATAATTTTAAGTGTATGTTTGATGATAACCACTAGTATAGTAAATAAATGTCCAAATTGACATTGAACTTAGAAAAAAGTGCTTTTTAAAGAAAGTATACAAAACACTCCCATACAGAAGGAAAATTTCTTATCTTGTATCTACGTTATGCCATGAAACTAATATTTATGAATAAATTAATTTCTCATATTATTGCATGAAGCACCAAATAACCAAATGCATTTTTTCTTTTCACTTGGATGAATTTATATAGTACATTTTCAGTCATTCTCTTTTCCTAAAATGGGACATATTACACTTCAGGTAATTGAGTAAAACTATTAATGTTGTCTCTAAATAATTGCTTTTAAGTACAGCAACAGATTATATACATTGGGGCTTCTTTTTTAATAATTTTTTTTTATTTTTTACCACACAAAAATTTATACATACATTGTTATGTGACTCTAATTGCTTTCCCCATACTGTGACAGCACACTCCTCCTTTTCACCCCTGATTCCCCATGTCCATTCAACCAGCTCCTACCATCTCTGCCTTCCCATCTCACCTCTAGACAGAAGCTGCCCATTTAGTCTCTTGTATCTACTTGAGTTAAGAGACACACTCCTCACAAGTATCACTTTAGGTCCCACAGTTCAGTCCAATCCCTCTCTGAAGAGTTGGCCTCAGAATTGTTTTAGTTCTGGGCTAATAGAGAATCCAGGGGCCCTGCTTTCCAGGATTCCTCCAGTCTCAGTCAGACCATTAAGTCTGGACTTTTTACTAGAATTTGAATTCTGCACCACGCCTTTCCCCTGCTCCGTCAGGGGCTGTCTGTTGTGTTCCCTGTCAGGGCAGTCATTGGTGGTAGCTGGGAACCATCTAGTTCTTCTGGTCTCAGGCTGATGAAATCTCCAGTTTATGTGGCCCTTTCTGTCTCTTGGGCAAATACTTTCCTTGTGTCTTTGGTGTTCTTCATTGTCCTTTACTCCAGGTCTTTGGGACTAATTGAAGCATCTTAGATGGTCTCTTGCAAGCTTTTAAGACCCCAGATGCCACTCAAAAAGTAGACTGCAGAACACTTTCTTAATAAGCTTTGTTATGCCAACTGACCCAGATGCCCCCTGAAAGCACGGTCCCCAGAACCCTACTCCTGCTACTCTGTCCCTCAAAGTGTTTGATTGTATTCAGGAAACTTCTTAACTTTGGTTTACTCCAGTTGTGCTGACTTCCCCTGTAGTGTGTGCTGTTCTTCCCTTCACCAAGATAGTTATTATCTACTATCTTCTTAGTAAATAACCCTCAACCTCCCTCCCCACCCTCCTAAACATCAAAGAATGTTTTCTTCTGTGCTTCAACCTTTTCTTCAGTTCTTCTAATAGTGGTCTTATACAATATTTGTCCTTCTGTGACCGACTAAATACACTCAACATTATGACCTCCAGCTTCCTCCGTGTTATAAGATGTTTCACGGCTTCATTGTTGTTCTTTATTGTTGTGTAGTATTCCATTGTGTGGATATACCATAGTTTCTTTATCCATTCTTCCATTGATGGGAACCTAGGATTTTTCCATCTTTTTGCTATTGTGAACATGGGTGAACATGGGTGTGCATATATCTATTCATGTGACGGCTCTTATTTCTCTAGGATATATTCCAAGGAGCGGGATAGTTGGATCATATGGTACTTCTATTTCTAGCTTTTTAAGAAAGCACCAAATAGATTTCCAAAGTGGTTGTACCATTTTACATTCCCACCAACAGTGTATAAGTGTTTCAGTCTCTCCACAACCTCTCCAGCATTTATTATTTTGAGTTTTTTGGATTCATGCTAGCCTTATTGGGGTGAGATGATATCTAATTGTAGTTTTGATCTGCATTTCTCCAATGGCTAATGATTGTGAGCATTTCTTCAGGTGTCTGTTAGCCATCTGAATATCTTCTTTGGTGAGGTGCCTGTTCATATCCTTTGCTCATTTTTTAATTGGGTTATTTGTCTTTTTGTTGTTGAGGTTTTGCAGTATCTTGTAGATTTTAGAGATTAGACGCTGATCGGATTTGTCGTAGCCAAAATTTTTTTCCCAGTCTGTAGGTTGTCTTTTTACTCTTTTAGTGAAGTCTTTTGATGAGCATAAGTTTTTGATTTTTAGGCTCTCCCATTTATCTAGTTTCTCTTCTGGTGCATGTGCATTGTTACTTATAGTTCGTATTGTGTTTATGCCATGTATTAGAGCTCTTAGCGTTGTCCCTATTTTTTCGATTTTATGTTTAAGTCTTTGATCCATTTTGAGTTAGTTTTTGTGCGTGGTGTGACGTTTGGATCTTGTTTCAGTTTTTTCACCTGTATAACCAGTTATGCCAGCACTGTTTCTCAAAGAGACTGTCTTTTCCCCAGTCAGTGGACTTTGGGCCTTTGTCAAATATCAGCTGCTCATAGGTGGATGAATTTATGTCTGGATTCTCAGTTCTGTTCCATTGGGCTAGGTATCTGTTGTTGTACCAGTACCAGGCTGTTTTGACTACCATGGCAATATAATAGGTTCTAAAATCAGGTAGTGTGAGGCCTCCCACTTTGTTCTTCTTCTTGAGTAATGCTTTACTTATTTGGGGCCTCTTCCCTTTCCATATGAAGTTAGTGATTTGTTTTCTCCATCACATAAAAAATGCCTTTGGAATTTGGATTGGGATTGCATTGTATCTGTAGATCACTTTGGGTAGAGTTGACATTTTCACAGTGTTGAGTCTACCTATCCATGAGCAAGGTATGTTTTTCCACTTATGCAGGTCTCTTTTACATCTCTGCTTAGATTTATTCCTAAGTATTTTATCTTCTTGGGGG
>NW_004443949.1:16538713-16540251 GCF_000243295.1 Trichechus manatus latirostris | reverse complement strand
GTACGTTTATCTTGTATCCTGAAACTTTGCTGAAATCTTCTATTAGTTCCAGTAGTTTTCTTGTGGATTCTTTGGGGTTTTCTCTGTATAAGATCATGTCTTCTGCAAACAGAGATACTTTGACTTCTTCCTTACCAGTCTGGATGCACTTTATTTCTTTTTCTACCCTAATTGCTCTGGCTAGGACCACTAACACAATGTTGAATAAGAGTGGTGATAAAGTGCATCCTTGGCCGGTTCCTGTTCTCAAGGTGAATGCTTTCAAAGTCTCTCCATTTGGGAAGATGTTGGCTGGTGGCTTTGTGTAAATGCCCTTAATTATATTGAGGAATTTCCCTGCTATTCCTATTTTGTTGAGAGTTTTTATCATGAATGGGTGTTGGACTTTGTCAAATGCTTTTTCTGCATCGATTGATAAGATCATGTGGTTCTTGTCTTTCGTTTTATTTATGCAATGGATTGTATTGATTGTTTTTCTAATGTTGAACCATCCCTGCATACCTGGTATAAAACCCACTTGATCATGGTGAATTATTTTTTTGATATGTTGCTGAATTCTATCAGCTAGAATTTTGTTGAGGACTTTTGTGTCAATGTTCATGAGGGATATTGGTCTGTCATTTTCTTTTTTTGTGGTGTCTTTGCCTGGTTTTGGTATCAGGATTACGCTGGCTTCATAGAATGAATTTGGGAATAGTCCATCTTTTTCTATGCTCTGAAATACCGTTAGTAGTAGTGGTGTTAACTCTTCTCTGAAAGTTTGGTAGAGTTCTCCAGTGAAGCCATCTGGGCCGGGGCTTTTTTTTGTTGGGAGTTTTTAAGTTACCTTTTCAATCTCTTCTTATGTTATGGGTTTATTTAGTTATTCTACCTCTGTTTGTGTAGTTTAGGTAGGTAGTGAGTTTCTAGAAATTTGTCCATGTCCTCTAAGGTTTCAAATTTGTTAGACTACAATTTTTCATAATGTTCTGTTATGATTCTTTTAATATCAGTTGGGTCTGTTGTGACATCACCCATCTCATTTCTTGTACTGGTTTATTTGCTTCCTCTCCTGTTTTTCTTTTGTCAGTTTGGCCGATGGTTTATCAGTTTTGTTGATCTTTTCAAAGAACCATGTTTTGGTCTTGTTAACTCTTTCAATTGTTTTTCTATTCTCTATTTCATTTAATTCTGCTCTAATTTTTATTAGTTCCTTTCTTCTGGCTCCTGAAGGCTTCTTTTGCTGCTCTCTTTCTACTTGTTCCAGTTGTAGGGTTATCATTTTGATTATGGCCCTTTCTTCTTTTTGGATGTGTGGATTTATTGCTATAAACTGACCTCTGAGCACTGCTTTTTCTGTGTCCCAAAGATTCTGGTAGGAGGTGTTTTCATTATCATTTGATTCTATGAATTTCTTTATTCCATCAGTAATTTCTTCTGTAACCCAGTAGTTTTTGAGCAAGGTGTTGTCCAGTTTCCATGTGTTTGATTTTTTTCCTTGCTTTTTCTGTTGTTGATTTCTACTTTTATGGCTTTATGGTCAGAAAAGATGCTTTGTA
>NW_004443949.1:16511333-16537254 GCF_000243295.1 Trichechus manatus latirostris | reverse complement strand
TGAGTTGTCTAATTCTGAAATTTTATTGTTAATCCTCTGGATTTCTGATTGCTGTCTCTCTATGGATTCTTGCAGCCTGTTAAATTTGTCATTATGCTGTTCTCTAATCTTTTCAATTTCCTCTATTGCGTGTTCTGTGTTTTACTTAATTTCCTTCCTAATTTCTTGAAGTGTTCTGTGTATTAATCTTTTGTATTCTGTCTCTGATAATTCCAAGAAGTTTTTTAATTTTGGGAGATTGTTGACGCCATCATGGATTGCTTCTTTATGTGATTTGATATTGACTGTTGTCTCCGAGCCATCAAAAAGTTATTTTATTTATTTATTTTATGTTTGCTTACTGTGTCCTAGCTTCTTGTTTTGTTTTGATATGCCCAAATAGGCATTCATATGAGCTAGTTTGATTATTGTTACCTTTGAAGCTCTAATTTCCTGTTACCAGGTGGTTAGATCTGTTACTAGGTATGTGAGCTCAGGAGTCTGCCAACTCCTCTTGTAAGGATTCAGCTCAGGTGCCCAGATAGATAGCCACCAAGCCTGTGGTGTAGGATCTCACTTACAGTCCTAGACAGACATGTGTGATTGGTATAGGCACAGGCATATGGCTGCAGTAGGGGAACACACTCTGAGCAAGGCAGGGGGCTGACGGCTATCCCCCAGTGTCCAAGAGAAAGGCGTGTCTCTGTTCCCTAGAGTGCATAAGTGGGTGAGTTTTGCAGCCTGACTATGAGCACCTAATGCTTTTGGCTGCAAGGTCTGGGGGCACCAGTTATTCATGGGCCACTATCACAGATGCGTAGGTGTTGTGGATGGAGCCACCTGTCCTTAGGCCCTTGATGTGGATAGATGAAGACCCTGCTTAATGGTCAGAGCAGTGTCAAATGTCAAGAACCTGCCACTTTACAGCTGAAACAGTTGAAGTTAAAGTTCCGGTATATACCCTGGTGTACTATGGTAATGAGGGCCTATGCTGTTGAGATGGGCCCACACAAGTCTCTGCAGGGGGAAAAGCATTCAAAATCCATGGATTCCTTATGCCTGTGCCTAGGCAAAGGAGCTGTGCCTATCCTGGGTTCCTGTTAATTTTTTTTTACTTTTCAAAGGGAGAATGGCTTCTGGCATGTGACAGATCCTACTTCCAGCCCAGGGCACTCAGCAGTTGCTGAAGCCAGTCCGGGACCCAGTGCAGAACAGGAAATGGGGAGGTACATGGGAAAGATATTTTTCCCTAAGGGAGATGTTTTTGATCCACGCTGTAGGCTGTAAGCAATTACTTATCTTTCGCCTGATCTAGGGCTGCTTCTCACTGGCTCTGGGTGGCCGTGTAGACTCTCTGTCACTGGGTCTCTCCTGGTGTGGAAAACGAGCCTCCCGAGCACATTTGCTTGCCTGCCTCACCACTCACCCATGAGCTGCTCAGGGCTGAAGGGCTCAGGTTCTCCTCGTTTTAGGTCTGGCGCCCACTCGCTGCTTCCGAACCATCTCTCTCTCCCCCGCCACTCAGTCCGTTTCCTCAACTCTGACTTTGATGTCCAGGGTTCTCAGATTGCCATGTATAATCAAATCATTGTTTTTTTGGGTCTTTGTTGTAAGACGGTCCACTGGAAGCGTCTGACTACTCCACCTTCTTGGCCCTGTCTCCCCTCACATTGGGGCTTCTTTTGCAACATGTTTCAAGGTTTGAATTTTTTTTTTCTAACACCTGAAAAAAATCTTAAGGCTTAAAGATAATCCATTATGTGGAGAAACATCCTGTAGAAAACGTGCTATCTGAAGTAGAGTTGAAAATTCCAGTAGGGCTATTTATTTAAAATGAACCAGTGACATATGTGTTTACAAGTTACAGAACCTTCTTGCTTCAGAAGACACACAACATATTTTTTTCTAATTCAGAGAATTAATTTCAAATCTGAATATATAGCACTCTGTTACATATACAGTTACTAGGATTTACAGATTTTTACCAAAAAAATAAATTAAATTGACAATCTTATCCTATCCATTTGTTCTTCTTGAATTGCTCATTAATTGACTTATACGCAAGACTCTGTTGATCATTTTATTCTTAAATGTTTAATTTAGAGTAAAGATGAGAATTGACTTCAAGATATGCTAAAAACACAAAAAAGAGAGAGAAAGAAAGATAGAGAAAGTGAAAGAGAGGAAGAAAAAGAAGGAAAGGAAAAGAAGGAAGGAAAGAAGGAAGGGAAAAAAGAAAGAAAGAGAAAGAAAGCCATTGTGTCTGGAGCAGAGTGAGCAAGTGGAGCTGGGAAGTGAATGAAGGCAGAGAAGTAGCTAGATGCAAAATAATATAGGAGACTTTCAGTTACATATGAGTGAAATGGAAGGCCACTGGTAGGTGTTAAGAAGTAGAGTGTCATAATCTGACTTAATTTTGAAAATAATCATTCACTCTGTCTCCTATGTAGAGAATCGATCACAAAGCATGGGGGAAAGTGTAGAAACAGTCTAGTTAGTAGAATAATGTAATTGTCCAATGGTCCAAAAGTCCAAGAGACAAAAGTGGCTTGGACTTCAGTAAAGAATGCACTTTGAAAGATAGAATCAGAAGAACTTGCTGATTGACTTGTATGTAGGTGATTAATACCCAATTAAATGTAGGCAAACACTCCTAACTGTGAAAATGTCATGTGTCTTTAATAACACAAGATTTCCTTTTTTAAATCTGGATTCAATCTTTTATTTTCTTTTTTATCCTTGTAATTACTTTTGTTCTTGTTCTTGTAGGAAATCAGTTACAGATTATTGATTTAATATTTTTTTCAGTACATGAGCCAGTATTATCTTCATTTGGTACAACATACTTGTATTTTTACATTTAGTAAAATAATCAATTCATCCATTGATTTATACAAAAGTATTTATTTATTTTTACTGTAATTTCTCATTTCTTTGTTGCTCCCCTGAGAGACAACTGCTCTAATGTTTTTGAGATCTATCCGTCTATACATATATATATATATATCTATCCTTCTAAAATATGAAAGGAGCCCTGGTGGTGTAGTGGTTAAGAGCTCGGCTGCTAACCAAGAGGTTAGCAGTTCAAATCTACCAGTTCAAATCTCTCCTTGGATACCCTATGGGGCAGTTTTACTCTGTCCTAATGGGTCTCTGCGAGTTGGAATTGACTCAATGGCACCTAAAAACAACAAAATATGAAAAGTTGATATGTTAAATCTATATGATTTGTGTTGTGTTTTTTTAATCTCATTCTGTTTCATATTTTCTTTCGAACATTTTAACATCTATGCATTATGATTTATGTTCATTTAGACTTTTTCTTCTAAGTGTTCCATTGTTTTCCTCAATGAACCTCCCCAACTTTTTACCTGGCCATTTTCATTATAAATGGGCACTCGGGTTCCCTCCATTTCTCATGACCACATCAACTCTGAAATACACACTATTTTTTGAGTCATTTTAGGGACCTGTTTGATTTTTTTCTGATACATATACCCATGAGTGGGATTACTAAGTCATGAGATATAAGCATCCTTAGCTTGACCAATATTTGACTGTCAGAATGCTCTTCAGAATGGATACACTAGCCTACGGCCTAGTCAACAGTACATGAGGGTTCCTGAGCTTCTTCACACTCTTGGCAATACTTTCTTGGCACTATCCAACCTTTTCATTCTTGGAGTCAAACAGGTAAAAATGGTATAGCATTGTTTGCATCGGCATTTCCCTTATTATGAATGAATCATAGTGTTTTTTTATGTACATATCCTGTTATATGAAATGCCGGCTCATATGATTCATGCTATTTTTGAAATGTGGGTTTTCTAGCATTGAGCTGCCAATTTAGAGTATTCTTTAAATATTCACGATTTTATTCTCTGGCAGTATTTTGAAATCACATATATCATCTTCTGATTTTATATCTCTTTGTTAACTTTTTTCAATTACCTCTTTAAAAGAGCAAATATCTTAAATTTTGATGTGGTCAAATCTTACACATTTTTCAGAATGGATTATGACTTTTATATCTTGTTAAAAATTATTTATTTTACAAGATATGGTTTGATATTTACTTCTATTTTTATAGACTCATCTTTTAAATTAAGATCTTAAAAGCATGAGTGTGTATTTAATATGGTGTAAGGTATTAACTCACAGTTGTATTTTACTCTACATGGCAAAATATCTCCCCAACAACATCTACCAAGTAGATTACTTTCTCCATTGATTTGTACTAGAATCTTTATCATACATCAAGTCCCAATGTATAAATTGCTCTATTGCGGGTTTTGTTGTCATTGTTGTTTTGTGGGTTCATTGTTTTGCAAGTCTATACTCTTGATCATCGTGGATTTGTGGTATTCGTGTATGGACACTATGAGTCAGAGTGGACTTAAAGGCAACAGAGTATTTTTTGTTTGTTTGTTTAGGTAATAGCAAGTACACCTACTATGTCTTCTCACTCGTATCATTATCGATTTTTTTTCCTAAGATCATTCTAACATTTCATGAATATTTTTATTTCATTCTTATTTTATAAAAGTTTATTAATTTCTTCAAAGAATCCAAATGGAAGTTTGAGTTTCATTTTGTTCATGTATTGCAGTGTTAAATTATCCCAACTGTTGATCCCATGAATTTATAAATGTCTTCTTTTATACCCCTTGGTAGAATTAAATTTTTTTTCTCCATAAATTTTGTTTTTTTAGTGGTTAATTTATCCCCAAAAGATATATCTTATTTTTCCCCTTCAATAAATAAGGAAAATAAAAATCAAAGAGGGTAAATAACTTCTTCAAGGTCACACATAATGACACCTAGTCCCAGGCCAATTATGTGAATCCATACTCATATATTATGGTCTAAATAGCTATTTGTTTTTAAAATTGGGATAAGAATGTAAATGACAGGTACAAATATTGACCTGGAAAAAGAAACTTGTGACTTAACAATTCATAAAAGTGTCTGCATCAGGTCTATAAGAACAGAGTTTTAGCTCTCTGACCAGTGTTTTCTAACTAAAACATAATGCCAGAATAGCTCATGTATTCTCATACGTCAGCTGCAGCATCTCTGTAAGGAGTCTGACTCTGACTAAAACACTATGTGTGATTTTTCAGTTCTGATCATGGGCAATTACAAAGGCTTTCCCTGGCAGGCCTCAGCAGGAAAGCTGTGCTAATCAGACTTGGTGCACAGCTAATGCATTGCAGTCTCTGAGGGGAGTCAGGGAAGGACTAAACCTCCCTTTCCTGCCCGCATGAGTCATACTTTTTTGTGTATCTTCATTCCTAATCAAAACACTTCTTGGAGGGGGTGTGACAGAGACCTTCCTCAGGCACTTCTGCTGTAGTCTACTTATCACGGGAAGGGAGGGGTGGCGCTTGAAGACACTTTCCCTCACTCTGAGAGTACTCAGTACTTCTCTACCATTAGTGCTTCCCCTAACACTTCTCCCAGCCCATAAAACTGTTGGAGTCTCTTGTTGGGGCCTCCCTCTTCAGTAAAACACTACCCACGTCTGTGCTAATCCACCTGACCCTCGCCTGAATGACATTTCTGGTGAAATATGGAACAGGGGGAGCCGACGCCTTCTTCTCTGGGTGCCTCTTGCTTATAATATTACAGTAAATGATTAAAGCCTCAACTGCTATTTTCATTTTGGCTTCTTGTCTTACTTAATCAAATGCTTGGACACCTGGCAGTTCAGCTCAGCTCCTTGATACACTAAGTCTTCTTTCCTTAAATACAGGTCTAGTTTCTACTGCTAATGCCACATAATGCCATTTCTGGTGGAGTAGGCTGCACCAATTCACCCATAATGATGTCCTGGTATTACTGAATATCATACTTAGCTTTAGTGCCTCTGCTTAGACCAAGGAGTTACTCTTCATAAAGCTTATGTAAGTTTTTTTTGTTCTCCTTAACACTGTCACTTCCACTGTATTAAGTGACCTGCGCAAAACTCTGCAGCGTATGTACTGTTGTTGGAGTAAAATCTTTCAGTCTTACACTAGAACTGTTGACTTCTGTTCTCCTCTTTGGCAAGGATGAGCTTGAGATTCCTAATAAAGTTTCTCTTTCTCTTTAGTACATGCCTGTGACTCTTATTAAAAAATTATTTGAAAGTTAGACAATGGTGTAACAAAAGAGGGCATGTGATAAGAGCCTTTTGCTATGAGTCTAGGCATTAAGGATGAGAATTGTCAGCAGTGGATTTAAATGTCAGCCAGGCTGCCTTGGTTATTATCATCCTCTGGCAATTTTAAGTAACGTCAGTGACAAAATACTTCTTGAATGAAAAATTATTGGTTTAAATTCTAAACAACTGTTGGAAATACTGTTACGTTTTTAAAATATAATGAGTAAACTTCAAATTAACATTTTTTAATTTCAGATCCTTTAACATCACTGTATTCTGCACATTAATTTGGGGAACTTCTAGCTATGCAGTTACCCTTCAAAAAGGCAGACTCAGCTACATGCTTTCTTTTGAGAATAAGCTGTTCAGAATCATTAAAGCTCACTTCAGGTGTGCAGTTAGCGAGTGTATTCTATTCCCTTTGTACCTACAGGCAATCTTGGGTGATGAACGTCCGGTTTACCAACGACTCGTATTTAAGAACAGACTACCATAAAGCCTATTATATTAAAAATTTGAGGTAAATAAAATGGTTCATAATAACAAACATACACACTACTTTGTGACACACATGAGAACATTACCAAATTAGAAAGTGCTTCTTAAGTGTTTTATACCTATTGAAAAAAAAAACAAACTCCCTGCTTTCAAGTCAATTCCAACTCATAGCCACCCTATAGGGACATTATAGGACAGAGTATAATTGCCCTGTATGGTTTCCACGATTGTAAATCTTTACCGAACTGACTGTCACATTTTTCTCCTGCAGTGCAGCTGGTGAGTTTAAACTGCTGACTTTTTGGTTAACAGCCAAGCACTTTAACCACTACGCCAGCAGGGCTCCTTTTATGCGCATTTAAAAAAAAAAAAAAAAAGCAAATCTGTTGCCTTTGAGTGATTCCAACTCCTAGCTACCCTATAGGACAGAGTAGAGCTGCCCCCTAGAATTTCCATGGAGGGCCTGGTGGATTCAAACTGCCAACCTTTTGGTTTGCAGCCATAGCTTTTAACCACTACACCAGCAGGGTTTCCTTTATATGCATAGGAAGGTAAAATGTATACTATATACTAAGACAAACATTTGACTAACTGACACTAAATAACCTAATGTACCTGTTCCGATTTACCTACAAATTCAACTTAAAGACAGACTTACGAATGAATCTCATTCATTACCAGGGACTACCTGTACATCATTTCATTTAAAGAGTTGCTTTGAAATAAACAATTATTGCACACTGATTGTAAATACCAAGAAACAGAACTAGAGCTACTTCAATTCTGTTATTCAATATAGCCCCATATTATTTCTTTTTTAATTTCATGTGTGTGTGTGTGTGTGTGTGTGTGGTATGTGGTAAACCCATTAATAACTCTCAAAGAAGTCAATGCCCTGATCCCTGGAATATGTGAATATATTTTCTTACCTGACAAAAAGACTTTGCAGGTATTATTAAATTAAGGACTTCGAGATGGGGAGATTATTCCAAATTATTTAAGTGAACCCAATATTATCATGTGAGTCCTTTAAAGGGAAGAATCTCTCCTGGCTGCAGTCAGTGGGAGATGGGAATGGTCAGAGTTGTGCAACATTGCTGGATATGAAGATGAAGGAAGGAGATTACTAGCCAAGGAATATGGGTGTCCTCTCAAAGCTGGGAAAGTCAAGGAAACTGATTCTCTCCTAGAACCTCTATAAAGACGTATGGCCCTGTTAACACCTAGATTTTAGCCTAGTAAGACCCATTTTGGATTCCTGATCTCCAAAACTGTAAGGTAATGAATTTATGTTATTTTATTCTGCTAAGTTTGTGGTGATTTGTTAGAGCAGGCATAGAAAACCAATACAACTGTGAAAATATTTGAAAGCCATTAGAAAGAATACTAAAGAAAAAAAAAAAACCCTGGAAATTATTTCCATTTTTAAAATTTACTGTGAAATGAGATTTTTGTAGATCTTCACTAAATTTATTCTTTAATTATTATCTTGTCCTGTTGCATTTATCTTATTAATTTTAATTTCAAAAAGATTTTCACTTAAAATCAATAAAAATGATTCTTTAATCAATCCATTTTGAGTGAAAATGATTAACAAAGCTAGATTCATTGTCTCTTGAACATGAATTTGCTAAGAAAGTCAGTTCTTAAGAAGTCATTGACATAATTCCAAATGTTAAGACTCAAAAAGAGAAACTAATGTTATTATTCATTACCAACATAGGTATAAGATGTACCCCTTTAAAAAAATGTATTGCAGTAATTAGCAAGGGTTAATAAAATATTTTTTCTCTTTTTTTGGACTGTACCATTGTTAGCTGTTGTCAAGTCGATTCTGACTCCTGATGAGAGCCCATGTGTTACACTGCTAAATTTTATTTATTTTTTCATTTTGTTATATTCAATATAAAAAAAAATTGTCTGCTTTTTTTCCTGACTGTAAATTTATTTGCTTCATTTCATAATTATTACTGACAATAATTTTGTCATATAAAGGAGTGGGTATCAAAAATTATATTCTCTGTCAAATATATCATGGGTGCCACTGAAATGTGACCAACCGTATAGACATATATACATAAACTCATAAAACTTTCTAAGCATTGTGAATTTTGCAAGAGGTCTTTTGTTTGACGTACAGTCCTGAAACATGATTCCTGTTTAAAACTCATTACAGTCACATTGTTACCTTGTAATACTAGAAAGTACTAAACCAAGAGATGACAAAAAGTATGTCCTTGGTAGAGGGTGTTATGGCAACAAAAATTAGGTAAGAGGAACATATCTGAATTTGTAAAAATCCTTTGGAATTTCTACTTCTTTTCCAAAAGTGTTTTATAATTAGCACACACACAAAATAACATAAATAGTATTCCTTAGAACATGCATTCAAAATGATATGAAAGCAACATTTTAGGTAAAGGCTGATATTTTAGTTTATTCCCACTCTTAAAAGTTGACACCAGTTTCAATTTGGAAAGCTTGTCATAAAAACTAAATGACAATATCCAGCCAGTTTTACTACCCTTAGTCTCTGTCATGCCAAGTATCATTTTGATTGGTTACAGCGACTTCTATTTCCTGTTAATGGCAGTCTGTCACTTAGCTCCAATTTTATGGGTAAGGGCTAGAGAGCATTTTCTTCAAAAGTAAGAAATGTATTTTAAACCTTTGTGTCTGGTTCATGTTGATATTCAAAGTTGGTGGCAGGTTAAACCATCCTACAAGTATTTGGACTCTGCCTCACACTTGCCAAATTTACACTTTACATAAAAAAAAATCTTTCATTTCATGAAAAACGGGTACATCATTTCATAGTGATTAAATAAAAAAATGAAATCAGAATTTGTGTTAAAACTAAAAAAAAAATACTGTATTTCTCAAGTTCAAAAATATCTAAAGAAATTTCCCCAATTTAAACCAACATATTGTTGTTGTTAGGTGCCCTTGAGTTGGTTCCAACTCATAGAGACCCTATGTACAACAGAATGAAATACCGCCTGGTCCTGCGCCATTCTCACACTCCGTTATGCCACGATCAGTTTCATGCTTGAGCCCGTTGTTTCAGTCACTGTGTCAATCCATCTCGTTGAGGATCTTCCTCTTTTTCGCTAATCCTCTACTTTACCAAACATGATGTCCTTCTCCAGGGACTGATCCCTTCTGATAACATGTCCAAAGTATGTGAGAGTAATCTCGCCATCTTTGCTTCAGGAGCATTCTGGTTGGACTTCTTCCAAGACAGATTTGTTCGTTCTTTTAGCAGTCCATGGTATATTCAGTATTCTTTGCCAAAACCACAATTCGAAGAAGTCAATTCTTCTTCAGTCTTCCTTATTCATCTTCTAGCTTTTGCATGCTTGTGAGGGGATTGAAAACACCATGGCTTGTGAGAGGCACACCTTAGTCTTCAAGGTGACATCTTTGCTTTTCAACACTTTAAAGAGGTCTTTTGAGGCAGATTTGCCCAATGCAATCCATCTTTTGATTTCTTGACTGCGTCCTCCATGGGCATTGATTGTGGATTCAAGTCAAATGAAATCCTTGACAACTTCAATCTTTTCTCCATTAAACATGATGTTGCTTATTTGTCCAGTTGCGAGGATTTTTGTTTTCTTTATGTTGAGGTGTAATCCATGCTGAAGGCTGTTGTCTTTGATCTTCATCAGTAAGTGCTTCGAGTCCTCTTCATTTTCAGCAAGGAAGGTTGTCTCATCAGCATAGTGCAGGTTGTTAATGAGTCTTCCTGCAATCTTGATGCCCCCATTCTTCTTCATAGAGTCCAGCTTCTCAGATTGTTTGTTCAGCATACAGATTGAATAAGTATGTTGAAAGGATACAACCCTGATGCACACCTTTCCTGACTTTAAACCATGCAGTATCCCCTTGTTCTGTTTGAACGACTGCCTCTTGATCTATGCACAGGTTCCTCATGAGCACAATAAGTTTTCTGGAATTCCCATTCTTTGCAAGTTATCCATAATTTGTTATGATCTACACAGTTGAATGCCTTTGCATAGGCATTAAAACAGAGGTAAACCTCTTCCTTGGATTCTCTGCTTTTAGCCAAGATCCATCTGACATCAGCAATGATATCCCTGGTTCCACATCCTCTTCTGAATCTGGCTTGAATTTCTGGCAGTTCCCTGTCGATAGACTGCTGCAGCCCCTTTTGAACGATCTTCAGCAAAAATTACTTGGGTGTGATATTAATGATATTGTTTGGTAATTTCTGCATTTGATTGGATCACCTTTTTGGGAATAGGTATAAATAAGGATCTCTTCCAGTCAGTTGGTCAGACAGCTGTCTTCCAAATTTATTGGCATAGACAAATGAGCACTTCCAGTGCTGCATCCACATGTTGAAACACCTCAACTGATATTCTGTCAGTTCCTGGAGCCTTGTTTTTTTGTCAGTGCCTTCAGTGCACTTTGGACTTCTTCCTTCAGTACCACTGGTTCCTGATCATATGCTACCTCCTGAAATGATTGAACTTAGGCCAATTCTTTTTGGTATAGTGACTCTGTGTATTCCTTCCTTCTACTTTTGATGCTTCCTGTGTCATTCAATATTTTCCCCTTAGAATTCATCACTATTGCAACTCGAGGCTTGAAGTTTTTCTTCAGTTTTTTCAGCTTGAGAAATGCCAAGCATGTTCTTCCCTTTTGGTTTTCTATCTCCACCTCTTTGCTCGTGTCATTATAATACTTTGTCATATCAAGCCGCTCTTTGAAATCTTCTGTTCAGCTCTTTTATTTCATCATTTCTTCCTTTTGCTTTAGCTACTTGACATTCAAGAGCAAGTTTCAGAGCCTCTTCTGACATCCACTTTGGTCTTTTCTTTTTTTACCCATCTTAATGACCTCTTGCTTTCTTCATGTACGATGTCTTTGATGTCATTCCACAACTTGTCTGGTCTTTGGTCATTAGTGTTCAACACATCAAATCTATTCTTGAGGTAGTCTCTAAATTCAGGTGTTATATAGTCAAGGTTGTACTTTGGCTGTCTTGGACTTGTTCTAATTTTCTTCAGTTTCATCTTGAACTTGCATATGAACAGTTAATGGTCTGTTCCACAGTTGGCCCTTGGCCTTGTTCTGACTGATGATATTGAGTTTTTCCATTATCTCTTTTCACACATGTACTTGATTTGATTCCTGTGTATTCCATCTGGCAAGGTCCACATGTATAGTAGCCATTTATGTTGGTGAAAACATGTATTTGCAATAAACAAGTCATTGTGCAAAATTCTATCACGCAGTCTCCAACATTGTTTCTATCACCAAGGTCATATTTTCCAACTACCAATCCTTCTTTCTTGTTTCCAGATTTGGCATTCCAATCACCAGTAAGTATCAATGCATCCTGATTGCATGTTTGATCAATTTCAGACTGTAGAAGTCGGTGAAAATCTTCAATTTCTTCATCTTTGGCCTTAGTAGTTGGTGCATAAATTTGAATAATAGTCATATTAGCTGGTCTTCCTTGTAGGCGTATGGATATTATCCTATCACTGACAGCATTATACTTTAGGATAGATCTTGAAATTGTTCTTTTTGATGGTGAATGCAATGCTGTTCCTCTTCAAGTTGTTCCCAGCATAGTAGAGCATATGATTGTCCAATACAAAATGGCCAATAACAGTCCCTTTGAGCTCACTAACGCCTAAGATATTAATGTATATGCGTTCCATTCAATTTTTGATGATATCCAATTTTTCCTACATTCATACCATGTTCTGAGTATTAATGGATGTTTGCAGCTCTTTCTTCTCATTTTGAATTGTGCCACATCAGCAAATGAAGGTTCTGAAACCTTGACTCCATCCACGTCATTAAGGCTGACTCTACTTTGAGGAGGCAGCTCTTCCCCAGTCATATTTTGAGTGCCTTGCAATCTGAGGGACTCATCTTCTGGCACTATATCAGACAATATTTTGCTGCTATTCATAAGATTTTCACTGGCTAATTATTTTCAGAAGTAGATTGCCAGGTCCTTCTTCCTAGTCTTAGTCTGGAAGCTCAGCTGAAACCTATCCGCCATGGGTGACTCTGCTGTTATTTGAATAGCAGTGGCATAGCTTCCAGCATCACAGCAATACGCAAGCCCCCACAGTACGACAAACCGACAAATGTGTGGGGGTAAACCAACATAACTTTATGGAATTAAAATACAAGAAAATATTTTATGTGCAATAATAAAGTAATACAATATTTCCAATTACCTATAAAGTTTAATTCCTCATAATCAGTTAGTTGACAGATATTGTCATGATATCTTGAGATTATATTTTTTGTCTTATTACTTCACTTAAAAAATATTTACTATGTGCTTACCAGGTGTAAGGCAGAGGGAGGTAATTCTGGAGATAAAATCACTGTGCTAAGTGTGGTGACAATCTAACTAAGGAAGTACACTTGCAACAAAAATTAACCATAAACAAACAATGGAAACTTCAAATAAAACCTAACAAAACTGAACTAATAGGAAATAAGTGCCATGAAGGAGATACACACAGGGACCACAAGGTAGAAGAACTTTATCCAAATTGGTGCTGCATGTATGGTTAAGGGTGACCCCTGAAGGGGTTATTCTTACTGAATATTTGAAAGATGAATAAGGAGGACGAGTGAATAGCTTACCTGAAATGTGTTCCTGATGGAAAAGAGTATGTTCAAGTTATTGAGTTGAAATGATTGAACAACTACAGCTCAAATAAAATAGCCAGAACAATGGAAAAACAAGGAATTTCCAGAAGTAAGACAGGGAAAGTCAGCAGAAGTGAAATATGGAATGACTAAAAGATTCTTCTGCAAAGAATAATTTTAACAACTCCAATTGGGCTTTTAATTATTTTTGTACCTTTAAAAATATATATAGACTAATTTTTCACCTATTAACTGTCTTTTGGAACAATCTGAGAATATTATTCATCTTTAATTATACAGTTTCTTCATTACGATATGAACTGAATTTTGTTGCTAGGTAAAAATTACTAGAGATTTTAATATATATTTGTCATTCAAGTTTTCCATCTACTTCACAATTTAACAGATAATGAGAATTATTTCTTTTTGATAATTAGTCTTAGACCACAGTGAATTCCACTCATTATTTTATTGCTAATTAATTTGTTAATAATTTTTCCAAACTTCAACATTCATTGTTTAGAAACTTCTAAAAGAAAGTACATTTTGAAATGATGTTGCCATTGTTGTTGTTAGGTGCCGTCAAGTCACTTACAACTCATAGCAGCCTTACCAACAAGAGAACGAAACACTGCCCGGTCCTGCGCTATCCTCACAATCATTGCTATGTTTGAGCCCATTGTTGCAGCCACTGTGTCAAACCATCTGATTGAAGGTCTTCCTCTTTTTTGCTGACTCTCTGCTTTACAAAGCATGATGTCCTTCTCCAGGAACTAGTCAGTCCCTCCTGATAACATCTTCAAAGTACATGAGACAAAGTCTTACCATATTCACTTCTAAAGAGCATTATGGGTATACATCTTCCGACACGGATTTGTTCATTCTTTGAAATGTTAGTTTGAAATGATAGCTAAAAATAAATGTAATGTTATACTGTGATACTAAAAACTACTATTTCTTGTCTCTTTACTGTGATCCTGACAATACTGTAGGTGCTTACAGTATTACTTCAAATAATTCCGAAGCTAGCTATATGAAGAAGAAACGATTATTATTTTCATTTTACAACTAAGGATACAGACGTATAGAGAGGTTTAGTTACTTGTTTTGTGACATCCAGTACAAATGGAAGAAAATGAAAAAGCAAAATTATCTGTCAGATGCTTAACTTTATGGGTTTTTTGTTTTAATCATTGTGTTATACTGTAATATCTGTAGTGTGATCACTTGAATAAATAATTTAGTTAGCATTCTGAGTTTTTTGAAAACTTTGTCAGTTGTTTACAAAATCGAGCTAAGCTTGAGCTATAAATCTGAATCTTTTAGGAGATCTGGTTGTGTGTGTGTGTTTTCATGTGTGTGTATTGTTGACATTTTGTGATTACATACTCAAGTATAATCAAGCACCAAATCACCTGTTACAGTCATAGAATTTTTATTGAACACACACTTATATTTCAAGAGTTAGAATAGTATCTTGGGTGCATTTGGAATAACCAATCAAATGTGACTAATGCATAAATCTGGAAGGGCAATTTACAATAAAAAGTAGAAGTGTTGCTTGGGGTGGAATACATATATTTGCATGATAAATGTATTCTTCACCTATAAAGTTAATTGAAAACTCAAACAATATTAGATATTTAATTAATCCATAATTACTAAGAATCATGGACTACCAGAAGAACAAACAAATCTGTCTTGGAAGAATTACGGCCAGAATGCTCCTTGGAAGTGAGAATGGTGAGACCTCGTCTCAAGTACTTTGGACACGTTATCAGGAGGGACCAATCCCTGGAGTAGGACTTCATGTTTGGTAAAGTAAAGGGTCAGCAAAAAAGAGGAAGACCCTCAACAAGGTGGATTGACATAGTGGCTGCAACAATGGGCTCAAACACAGCAACAATTGGAAGGATGACAAGACTGGGCAGTATTTCATTCTGTTGTACCTAGGGTCACTATGAGTCAGAACTGATTCAACAGCACCTAACAGCAACAACGTTTTAGTAAGGGTTAGGATAATTGAGTACTCATGGACATCCCATTCTGTCCTTATAGACAAAGCTTAATTATGAGAAGCTAAATGACAACGTGAGAATTGTTTGGTGGCATGGTGTAAAGCCAGAGTAGTCAAGTGCCTAGAATAAATAAAAGATTTATAAATTTATCTAATAATGAGAATATTTTAGAAATATGATTGGAATACTGATAGTTGACGAGATACAACTTAATTTTCAGCTCCATGTAACGTCTAAATTCTTGAAATCTATTGTTGTGGTGATAGAAATGTTCTCTATGTTGACTAGTATTTTAGCCACTAGCCATAAGTGGCTATTGAGCACTTGAAATGTGGCTGGTACAAATTGTAATTTGACTTCATTTTAATTAAAATAAACTTAAATTTAAATAGTCAAGAGTGGCTAGTTGCTACATTAGACAGCGGAGTTCTAAAAAATCCTTTCCCAGCCAGTTTCTATGCAACATCACAGAGTTTGGGCTTTCTGTGTTTTAATGGTGATAATAGTGTTCTTATCAATAAATTATTTCCTTAGGACTATTACAAATACATTTATTAAAGATAGAATCAAACCTTACGAGCTTAGAACACCCTCAAAGATTGTTTTCGTGTCTTTGTTAAGATCAATTAAGTATTGTGTTTGTAGTTAATTCTTAGGGCAACTTTTTCTTTTATTCTCAGACTTTGGTGGGCAGAACATTATGGAATTCTCAAATATTGACAATTCTGACTTTTTTTTTTTTTTTTTTACCAAATGTAATATTATTATTGGGCAACTCATTTTCTGCATTATTTTTCTTCATTTTTCTTTCTCAACCAAAAAACCCAAACTTATCAGAGAGTTATTGAGATAAATGTGAGGATTCAAAAGATAAAGGAAAGTAAATCAAAAAACTAGTAGAAACATGTTTCTATTTTCCACAGTTAAATAATAGTATTAATAAAACTAAATATGATATTTTATATATTACTATAGTCATCATTACTGTTGTACTCAGGCCTTCATAAGATAGTCCAAATGTAAAAAAGAAAAAAAAAAAGTAAATTCAAGCAGGTAAACATCAGAGCCCTCCACTGTTCTTCTATGAGCTCCTGGCATGTTTATAAGTAAAGGAAAAAGAAATAATTGTCTGGACTAAATATTTCTCAAAAAAATACTAAAATCTTACATACTTTCAGGAGGCTAAAAGAATATTCAGAAGAACTTCTAAATGTAATATATTACACTTTATCTTGCCCAGTAATGGTTGTGGAATGTCATCTGAGAAATTGGATTGTCTCAGTGTTATTAATTTCCTTTTCTGGCCAATTTGTTAAAGATGAACATCAAAGTGTTGATTTAATTAACTTTAAAACCCTCGCCATGAGGCTTATGGATTCACTGTGCTTCCTAGACTGGGCACGTGTACCTCAAGGGCAGATGAGCTTACAGAAAACTGTCTCATAAAACGTATACCCACATACACAGACAGGAACTTGAGTAAAACATAGCAAATATCTTCTTGAAACCGTAACTAGATTTGTAAGTGGGTAATAAGCAAATTCCTTAATCTATGAAACCAAAAAAGAACTAAAAATTAGAGAGGCAAGGATTTAGCTGACACATAGTCAGCTCTCAGCAAAAGAAAGTTTACTTCTAGAAGATCTTTACTAAAATGATTACCTAAGCATTCACCAAGAAGGAAATTGAATCAAGAAAGGAGCAAGATACTGGGAAAAAATATGAGCCAAGAAAGATGTAAATATATAAGTAAATACAATAAGTATCAAAGATATAAAACAATAAAAATCATAATGACAAGTTGGAGTGTATAAAAAACAAGTTAGCGTTAAACAATAAGAAAATATAAATGAAAGAGGACTATTTGGAAACTTAACCATGTATTGTTTGAGAAAATGCTTAAGCTTAGACTATGTTCAGTTAAGTTTGTTAAAATTTTTAAGGTAGTCATGAAAAAGCAAACATTCAATAGAATAAGAAATAAAGAGTAAAGGCAATCCAAGCAATAGCATTCAACAGAAGTACAAAAAGGGACATAAAGATGTATAGATAGAGGCAATAAAATTGAAATCACAAAATAAAAATACAGAAATAAATCCAGATATTTGCTATATCACAACAAATGTAATTGACTCAATTTACCACTTAAGGTGTGAATTAGATAGAATATAATATGTAAGTAATATCTTTATTTATGAAAAATAACCACCTTTCCAGCCAGCCATGAATATGGTAGGAAAAAAAAAAAAAAAACAGAAATAGTGTTCTAATGGAGCTCATATTCTAATGTAAAAAAAAGACAAGAAAAAACAAGCAAGTAAAACATATATTTGTTTAGAAAGTGTAAGAAACAAAAGTGAAGCAGGGATGGGAGAAAAAAAAAAACTGCTATTGGAATTGTAAAACGATTCCAGGGATGCCCTTACTGAGAAGACTACTGATCGACTCAGCTATTTTCTATGTGCGTATGAATAGAGTTTCAAAGTCAAAGAATAGATAAAGATCTATCTGACAAATGCGAGCAAAGAGAAATATGGTGGACTTATTGATACCAACAATATAGATTTTAATTTCCAGGCCTCACAAAATGACCAGGAATAAAAATTTTGAAATGCTGTGCACCAGTTAAAATAACATGAAAACATTCAATCCATAAAATGATACAGTTGCAAAAAGAAACTGAAAAATGCACAACTAAATGAGAGATTTTAGTACAAAGTTTATAGTAATTTATAGAGCAAGGGAAAAATGTAAAAATGAGATTTCAAAACTATGATTTACCTAAATTGTTTCTATGCCTACATGAAACGTTTAAATATTTGAGTATACACTGGATCATAAAACAAGGCCCAATAAATATTAACATTCTCTGACCACGTAGTAGTAGACATAAATAAACGGGAATATATGTTATATTCATGAGTGAAAAAACTATCAAAAAGATGCCAATTATTTGCAAATTAAACTATAAATGAAATACAAGTTAAATAATATCCTTATAATTTTTATAGACATTTATAATTTTTTGATTCTATAAAATACCAATGGATAAATATACTAAAAGAATTATGAAGTACAAGAGGAGGGGTCTACACATGTATAGCAACTTGCTATATAACCATGATGACATGAAACTAATGTATTTTTACACAAATAAACACACCTTCTACGTTTGTTTGCCAACAGCACCCTCCCAAGATATTTTTTTAAGAGTCACGAAGTTAATTTTTTGCATGTTGCTGTAAAAAAATTAGCATAGTGCACTTATGAAGGGTGCGATTAGCAAACAAACAGAAGGTGCACTTTATATGCATAAAATAGATGAATGATGGAGTACTAAATAAATTATACAGGAGCAATTGGAAAAATATGAAACAATACGAACTAGATGTGAATTCTATCCTTGCCATATAAAATAAGAGGCAATTGAATACTCTAAAAAAAATTTATAGTATGCATAATTTACAAACTATACCTACAGGAATATAACCTAGAAACACTGGAGTACATGTACGAAGCAGCATTATACCACAAAGCATATTGCAAAAGCAAAAAATTTGAAACAACCTAAATGTTCACCCTCAGTAGAATAGATGCAAACACTATTGGCTTATAGAGATTAAAGACTTATACAGCATTGAAAAGTAACCATCAAGACTCCATATAATGCCAAAGATAAATTGCAGGATGCTACAAAGATGAATAATTACCAAATTCAGTTCTGGGGTTGTCTTAAGGAGAGCTCTTAACTGGAGCTCTCTAGAAAAATATTTCATACGTTTTCATAGGCCCACACTTAGTTTTCTTGTATTCCGTTTTATAGCATATGATCTAGATGAATAGGTTGACCATATATGCAACAATACGTGTGATATGAAGCCATAATACTTAGTTTGTTATATGGGGGCATTCAAACAAACAAAATATAGGTAAGCTGAAGAATTATTGACCCAACATGAACATAAACTATAAGACATAATGAAAAAAGATACCTATGAACGCAGACATGTATTCATATCATCCATTGCAGGATGTGGGATTTTTAGATTAATATTAGCACATATCCATAATCTTATACATTTAGGTAATTATTAGTTGATTGGAGTCCCTGGTGGTATAAATGGCTAAGCACTCAGCTGTTAACCAAAAGGTTGATGGTTCAAATCCACTCAGAGGTGACTTGGAAGAAAGGCCTAGTGACCTATTTCCAAAAGATCACAGTCACTCAAAACCATATGGAGCTCAGTTCTACATTGAAATACGTGGGGTTGCCATGAGTCAGAATTGACTTCACTCAACAGCAACTGTTTTCTTTGGTTTTGGTCTTGCTTTTGATAAGTTGATTACGAGTCAACAAAAATATATGAGGATAAAAATTACTCATTTTAACATTCACCACTTTTATAGTAATAATAATTAGACAAAGAATCATTTTGTTCTAAGTTGTGTAAATTTCACTGTGATACTATTTTCATTTCTGTGGTTTATACCTTACAATTAATTTTGTAATGCAAATAAAAACAAACTCATTGCCATCTAGTTGGTTCTGACTCATAGAAACTCTAAAGGACAGAGTAGAACTGGTCCATAGGGTCTCCAAGGAGCAGTTGGTAGATTCGAATGGCCAACCTTTTGGTTAGCAGCCAGGCCCTTAACCACTGTGCCACCAAGGCTCTGAAATGCAAATACACATGTTCAAATACATGTGTAATGCAGTCAGGAGGCAGTATGACAAAATAGTAGAAAACATGGGTCCTGAATTGACAGAGACATTTGATAGTTGTGTGATTGTTTCAGATTATCATTGAAATGGAGGGGATACTTACCTACCTGTCTTGAAAGGAAAATAATACAGGTAATATACTTTTAATAATTGAGAATTAGTATGTGCTCAGTCAGGAAAAGTGTACATCAAGGTTGTATCCTTTCACCAAATTTATTTTATCTGTATGCTGAGCAAATAATCCGAGGAACTGGACTATGTGAAGAAGAAATGGTGCATCAGAATTGGAGGAAGACTCATCAACAACCTGCGTTTTGCAGATGATACAACCTTGTTTGCTGAAAGGGAAGAGCACTTGAAGCACTTACTGATGAAGATCAAGGACTACAGCCTTCATTATAGATTACATCTCAACGTAAAGAAAATAAAAATCCTCACTACTGGACCAGTAAGCAACATCATGATAAACAGAGAAAAGACTGATGTAGCCAAGAATTTCGTTTTATTTGGATCCACAATCAACACCCACAGAAGCAGCAGTCAAGAAATCAAATGATGTATTGCATAGGGTCACTATGAGTTGGAACTGACTGGAAGGTACCTAACAGCAACAAGTATAAGGAAATATTTTAATATTAAACTATATTTTATATTCTACTTAATGGTACTAGCTTGTCTATCTTTTAAATCTGAGTTCCATGGAATACTTAATTCCTTTGTGTGTTTGAAGATTTAGAAAAGCAGAGAGAGAAAATAAAAATCAGTTTTTGCACAGTCAACTCCAAGTGAGGCTAACCTCTTGTGTGACAGAGTAGAACTGTGCTCCATCAGGTTTTAAATGGCTGATTTTTCGGAAGTAGATTGTCAGGCTTTTCTTTTGAGGTACCTCTGGGTAGACTGGAACCACCAACCTTTCAATTAACAGTCTAGTGTGCTAACCATTTGCACTGCTCAGGGGCTCCAGATGGAAAATAGAGGACAGAATCACAGGTGGTGAGTTTCTCTGGAGAAAATCTAGCATTTAAAGGGTATCAGAAACATTCAGAGCACCAAATCAACAGGAGATGGTCCAGTCACATAAAAAATTAACAATAGTTGATCCTGGCACGCAGCATGAGAAAAAATTTAAATAAGTAAAATATTTTCAAAGTTTTGATATAAAGTCATGGGGAAAACATTTATCAAATATACATATTAAACTTTATTTCAATTTTGTTTAAGCTGAGATTTAAACATTAAAAAAGTAAAAATAAAGAATCTCAAATCCTTTTATTCCCTAATGCTTTTTTTCTAAATTGATAAAGCTAATCTAATCTTCTAATCACAACATCAAACAGTTACACTCTGACGTCTATAAATCACCAATTAAGGGCTCTGTGGGGACTATTAATTCAACAGTGAGCCCAAACATACACTTTCCTTTCTAGATGACATTTTTTTTTGTATGTGTGTGTGTGTGTGTGTGTGTGTTTATATTTCTATACTCATATATGTGTTTTTATCTTCCCTTTCATCCCCCTTCCACGCCACCAGTCACTGAAGCCTGAAACTCTGGAATCATATCATAGTCTGTCTTCACCCTAACTCCCAGGTTCAATCAGATGAATTTTGTCTCCAAGTGTATATTACCTCTGATCCCGGTTTTCAATTTGCCATGACACAGCTCTAGAAATAAACCTCATTATCTCTTCCCAGTATACTACAATCACCCCTCTTCTCATCCTCACAGATAGTCTTACTTCCACCAGTACATCCTTTCACTGAATGCAGACTTTATATTTCTAAGGGTCTTTAACTGTCCCTGTTTTAAACCACCCCTAAATAAGTCTACGTTTCGCACTGTCTACAGAATTAATTGCTATTGTTGTTCTTGTTAATATCATTAACATTTCTGTGTTCAAGGACACTACACCTCCCATTCATTCACACCATGTTGTCAGAAGACAAATTTGAACTGTAATATTTTAACCAAGCTCCTATATGCCTTGTTTGGTACTATATTATCGCAAAAGAATGCATGAGATAGCCACCATCTCCACTCACCAGAGCTTTGCCTTTTTTTGTTTTAAGCCCAGTTTCCAACTTTATGTAATTTTTATCTCAATGAAACCACTTTCAAGAGCATAGCCCCTGGTCAAAATAATCTCCCTCTTCTATGCTGCCATATTTTTCTAATATCTTTTCTATGACAGTGATTATATTCTATAAAGAATTTGTATGCATAATATGTATTTTATCTTGAATAGCTAAAGAAGTGGATCTTTGAGTTTATGGACAGATTTTTATGCTTATTCTCTTAGTGCCTAACAGAGAACTCTGCACGTTAATTAAATTAATTCATTAAAAAATACTGGTGCTGGGCAAAATGGCACTCTAGGCAGAAGCACCATGCCGTCTCTCCACAGCAAAGATCCGAAAAACTAAGTCGAACAGAGAAAACAACAATCCTGAAACCCTAAAACATCAAATGAAGTAATAAAGAACTCAGCCAAGCACCAAATGGAGTGAGAAAACTGACAGAGAACGGAGAGCAAGGAGAGATTCATGCAGAGGTCCCCTACCAGCTAACTCAGCGTGGATCAGCCATCTTGGACCCCTATCAGAGACCAGCAAACAGGGGGTACGAGAAAGCAGCTTCACGGAGCTTCCAGCAGGAGACCAAACAACCGGTAATTTGCGATATATGCTTTCCCACTCCCCACCCTTCTTCACCACCACTCGGCCTCCTCTGCTACCTGTGGCCTTAATCTCTGTCCAGGAAACACCGGCTGCTTGGATTCCACACACCCGAATGGGTGGCTCTCTGAGTGCCATTTGTTGGCTGCTGGTGTTGCTTTCTTCAGCTTCTTTTGATTTCTTCTTTACCTCTCACCACCTCCCCCTCCTTTCGCTCAAATACCTGGCTCCATGTGCCATCTTTGCTTCTTCCTGAGGGGCTGTGGAGCTCTGTTTGAGTGTGGAGCTGCTTCCCGGTCTGTGCTGCTGTGCTGGTGGGATCCCGGGGCTTTTGTTTGTTTGTTTGTTTTGAATTGTTTGTTTGTTTTCTTTTCCTTTTCTTGATTTGGGAGCCTTTTCTGGCCAGGTGGTATTGCGTGGCAAGGACACTAACCCCTCGGCTTGCACAGATGTGCAGAGGGATACCTGAAGGCATATATTTTTTCACTGGATTTTTTTTTTCTGTTGTTTTGGGGGCTTTTCTTGTTCTTTTTTTTTTTAAATTTGTTTTGTTTTCTTTTTCCTCTTTTTCCCTTTTTGTCTATCTTCATTACTCAGTTTCTCGTCTCTCTATATCTTCCTTCTCTTTCTGTTCCCTGAATACCTGGCGTTGTATACCTCTACCTTCTAGCCAGGCTGCATTGCAACACCTGCGAGCAACTTCCTCAGACCTCATAGCTGCACCGGTGGGATCCCTGGGAACTTTGCGGTTCTTTAAACTTTCCGATTTTTATTTATTCATTCTTTTATTTTATTTTCTTCCGCTTCCCCTTTCTGTTTTTCTCCATTTCATAGTCTCTCATCTCTCCACTCCAACAGCAAGCTCCCCTAGAATTCTCTTTTGTTTGTTTGTACGTTTTTGGCTCCTGTTCCTCTCTCCTCTCTCCCATATCCATCTTAGCTCCACACATAACAATCTTCCCACTACATCCTACCGTGCGCTTAACATCACACTACCAAGCAGCACAGGCACAGCCTACTGAAACCTGCTCCGCACTGATAACTGACGCACCCTGGTGGCTGTAGTAAGTGCCACAAACAAACCGACCCAGTAACTCCTATCCAGTTAGACCTGCCCTGCCGTACCATATCTGAGTGACTCACCCTGCCAATTGGGGAAGCAGGCGAAAAGTACTGTGCCCACAGACAAGCAAACAACAAAGAACACACAGTCTGCCTGCTCAGACATAGTCAAATTTAAAAAAAAAAGGACAAAACAAACAAATCTACAATCAATAAATGAGAAAAATAACTACAGAATTCCCCGAAGACAGCAGACAATATCAAAACATTTACAAAAACAGGACAGGATGGTTACAGTAGGTTCCCAAAATAAAACACCAGATAACTCTCCTGTGGAAGAAAATGTACTAGAACTAACTGACAGGGAATTCAAATCTCTAATACTCAGAATTCTCCAACAGCTGAGGCAAAAAGCTAACAAACATGAGGAAAAAATAGACAAATTCATGGAAAATACAGACAAACAATTAGAAGAATTCAGGAAAATAATGCAGGAACAAAAAGCCAAAATAAATTCACAACAAGAAATTATACAAAGGTAACAATTAGAAATCCATAAGATAAAAAAGAAGATTTCAGAAATGGACGGTATCATAGACGGGCTGAGAAGCAGATCTGAAATCATGGAAGACAGGATCAATGGAATTGAAGACAAACACTTAGATACAACTCTGGTTCAGGAAAACTTAGAAAAAAGAACAAAGAAAAATAAAGAGACCTTGAGAGTTATGTTGGATACAATCAAAAGCAAAAATTTGCTAGTGATTGGAATTCCAGAACGGGGGAAGAAAACAAACCGCAGACAGGATAATTCAGGAACTGCTGACAGAAAACTTCCCCAATATCATGAAAGATGAAAAGCTGGCCATCCAAGAAGCTCAATGAACCCCATATAGGAGAGATCACAAAAGAAAATCACCAAGGCATATCATAATCACACTCACCAAAACCAAAGACAAAGAATCCTGAGAGCAGCTCGTAAAACACAAGAAGTCACGTACAGAGGAGAAACAATAAGACTAAGCTCAGATTATTTGGCAGAAACCATGAAGGCAAGAAGGCAATGGGATGACATATATAAAATCTTTAAAGAAAAAAATTGCCAGACAAGAATAATATATCCTGCAAAACTCTCATTCATATATGATGGTGAAATTAGGTAATTTCCAGATAAACAGAAATTAAGGGAATATGTAAGTGTCAAACCAAATTTACAAGAATTATTAAAGGGAGTTCTTTGATCTGAGGACAAACAGCTTAGGCTCACAGGCAGAATCTAGGACGCAGGATTGTACAAGCCAGATACCAATCTAGGAAATGAACTCTCGAGGACTATCCAAAACCAGAAGAAATACAACAAGGAATCAGAGCAGTTAATCAATAAATGACAACAACATCAAAACAATAAAAGAGGGAATAAACGGCATAGGTATAGAACCTTATAATGGAGAGGAAGACAAGGTGATACCAAGTAATGGTAGACTGCTTCAAACTTAGAAAGATACGGGTAAAATTCATGGTAACCACAAAGAAAGTTAACAAACATACTCATAAAAAAAAGAGAAAAAACATAAAGTCTCAGCAAAAACAAAAGCCTACAAAAACAAAAGCAATGAAAACAAAATCCACAAACAAAAGTAACTCAGCACAAGACAGAAAGAAGAACAAAGAAAACTTCAGCACCACAAAATAGCACTACAAAATGACAGCAACAAAGTCACATCTATCAATAATTACACTGAATGTAAATAGATTCAATGCACCCATAAACAGATGGAGAGTGACAGAATGGATAAGAAAACAGGATCCATCAATATGCTGTCTACAAGAGACATACGTTAGAAACAAAAATGTCAATTTATTAAAAGTTAAAGGTTGGAAAAAAATATCTCAAGCTAAAAACTACCAAAAAAGAGTGGGAGTGGCAATTCTAATCTCAGATAAAATAGAATTTAAAACAAAATCTATCATAAAAGACAAGGAAGGACACGATATAATGATTAAGGGGACGATCCATCATGAAGACATAATCATAATAAACATTCACGCACCCAATGACAGGGCTCCAAAATACATAAAACAAACTCTAACAACACAGAAAAGAGAAATCGACAGTTCCACAATAATAGTAGGAGACTTCAACACACCACTCTCAGTAAAGGACAGAACAAC
>NW_004443949.1:16491628-16506772 GCF_000243295.1 Trichechus manatus latirostris | reverse complement strand
GGGGTTGTTAACCAATGTCATAAAACAATATGTGTACTGCTGTTTCATGAGAAACTATTTGTTCTGTAAACCTTCACAAAAAAAAATTTAAAAAAAAATACTGGAGCTATTATTCAGTCTTTTTAGATAATGAGAGTCTGAATATGTCATCACATAGCCATGAATGAGCATGAGTCTATACAATATAGATCCAGCTGGCAATTCTGCAAGTCAGTTGTGAAAGTAAATTTATACATTTCAATATTTTATTGGCTTGAGTATCAAATATTCAATATTTCTAGTGTTAACTATATTAAAATTATGATATTTAAAACTTGCATTATATTCATATATAAAGCATGCTATGAATGTAACTTCATGGGTAAAGAGGTTACCAATACCTTGCACCTTATTCGCGGAGCTCAGATATCAGCACCGCCAAACAATAGTTGTGTGTTGGAAAACATTCTGGATATTGATATTCAATATTTTTAACCTTTGTCAGTAGGTGATGAATTAAGTCAGCTCCAAGCCTCTTCCACTTGACAGTGACAGCTGATTTAACTCATTTCTCACCGCAGGGAGAAGAATCGGATCCAGGGAGAAAAGCTAATATAAAAAGGAAAATGAATTAAAAATAAAATTAGTGCACTAGTACTTTAACACTGTTAGGCATTCCAGAATCTCAGGGATAATTAACATTCTTAATATAAAATATTGATGTTATGCAGTATGAATGCAGTATCACAGTAAGAACTGACAGTGTTTAATGTTTCATAGTAGCCTCCTAGCTGAGCGTTGAACTTTTCACAAGCACAAGGAACTTAATTTTAGATTCAAAAAATAGTAAAACCCTCTGGGATGGAATGCAATGAACTCTTTCTTGTTTACTACCTTTACTATTTTACTCTACTCCTCTGTGATGAGACTGGATCATTTTAAATTACTGCTTTGCCACTAGTTTGTGAACTTGTGTAAATTTCTTGATTCCTTGGAGCTTTCTCATTTGGAACAAGTAATATACATCCCACCATTGCGTAAATCAGATATTTTATTAGAGATGGCAAAATTGTGACTTTCTAATTCTATCAATCTTTCAGCATTTATTAGTTGTAATTATTCTGTATCAATTTTTTTCCCTTAATCTAGTAGACTTTTTGGTAACCCTGAAATGTAGCTCATGCAGGATATACTGAATAAATTCCTAATTCTTCTTATTTAAATATTAATTTTCATCATAATGAGTTGGTGCTGGGAAAACTCCAGTGTTATCTAATGAATTTTGCTTTTTTGTCTCTATGGTTTCTGTTGTTTTTTTTTTTTAATATTGCTATGCACTCTGGACTTTTACATACTTCGGAATTTCAGTTGATTGTAATCATCTTTCTTTTTGAAGCTCAAATGATTACAACTTAGGGTAGCAGAGGTGTCTTCAAGCTAGCTCTTGTGCCTTTTAAAAGGACATCATACTTTTTTGTAGCTTCCATTCTTTTATGTTCAACAATATACCTCAGTCTTAGTTTGCACATTTCCTGCCCAGGACCTAAATTAGTTATTTCTTCAAGGAGTCTTGATTATTTCTATTGTTTAAAGGTATTTAAAGACCAAAATCTAGCTGCTAAAGGTGTTTCTGGATACTGGGTTGCTATGGCTCTTAAATCTTTTTTAATGGACAGTGTTATAAAATGCAATAAAAAAAAAGCATTTTATTCAATTCAAATATAAGATTTCTATTCTTATATCGGGGTCCTTGTGGTGCAGTGGTTAAGAGCTTGGCTGCTAACCAAAAGGTTGGCAGTTTGAATTCACCAACTGCTCCTTGGAAACCCTATCGAGCAGTTCTACTCTATCCTGTAGTGTCACTATGAGTTACAATCAACTAAACAGCAATGGATTAGGTTTGTTTTTTCTTTATTCTTACATTAATTTTACTTTATACTAAGAAGTTTTTTTCCTAACAACATTGACTTAATTACTTATTTGCTTTATCCTATAATATCCAAACTTATACCTGAAACATGTTCAATATTAACAATAACGTAATTGGATAAAATTTTATATTTATTTGCATTTATTTTTGTCCTTAGGCATATTTGTTTGAGAATATATTAACAAATGAATTTTTTTCTGTGAGGTTATGTCAACAAAATTATATATGTTAGCTTTATTTGTTTCAATTTCTTTTATTTAAGAGGTTTTTGTTGTATGAATTCATTTTGTGTTTTGATTATGCAAAACATTTATATGATTCAAGTATCAAAACTATGTTACATGTGCATTCAAAGGAATTCCTTTCATCCTTATTCTTTCCATCTCCATATACTTGATAACTATTTTTATTAGTTTTTGTTGGATTTTCATTAGTCTGCTTTTGCACGTATGATCAATGTATGTGTTCTATTTTTTCACTTATTCAAAAGGTAGCATAGTAAAAATTTTGTTCTGTGCCTTTTTTTTTTCATTTAACAATATGCTTTGAGATCACTTCATGTTAGCGCATAGAGCTCTTTCTCAGAACATTTTACAACAGCCTGTAGTCCATTTTGTTACTGAAACATGTGGTTCTTTTTTTTTTTGTTTTTGCACCTAGTGCTTTATGGGATATTTTTATTGTTTCTATCTTCGATATTACAATTAATGTCAGAGAAAACAACTTTTTTCATATGCCATTTTGTAAGACTATCTTTAGATAGATTTCTAGATTTGAGATTGCTGTACTAAAAAAACAGTTGCATATGCAGTTTCCCTAGATGGCACCAAGTCCTCCACCCATACACTCACAGAACCACCGCCCTGGTGACGCAGTGGTTACAGTGCTTGGCTGCTAAGCAAAAGATCAGTGGTTGGAACCCACCAGCTGCTCTGTGGGAGAAAGATGTCACATTCTGCTTCCGTAAAGATTACAACCTTAGAAACCTATGGGGCAGTTCTACTCTGTCATGTAGGGTCACTATGAGTCAGAATTGACTCGATAGCAGTGGAGTTTGTTTTTTTCCCCTTCACAGGGCTTATGCCATTTCGTCAAACTTCAGAGTTTTCTTCTCTGATAGATAGAAAATAATATTTTTATCTTGCCTTTTTCTTATTATAAGTAAAGTTGAGTGTCATTTTATATACTGAAGAGCTATTTGCATGTAATTTTTTATGACTAGTCAGTTCACCTTATACCCATTTCGTATATGGTTATTGGTCTTTGTATTCCAAATTTTTAGACGCTTCTTATAAATTAAGTATATTAGCCTTTGTCTGAAAGAAGCTGGGAATATTTTTCCCCATTTGTCAATTGTCTTTTGACTTTGCTTATGTGTGTGTATATTTTGCCATGAATTATTCTTTATTATATAGTATAATTACTTTTTTTCTTGTTATTGTTTTAGGTGCCATTGAGTCCCTTCTGACTCATAGAGACCCTATGTACAATAGAACGAAACATTGCCTGGTTCTGCACCAGCCTCACAATCGTTGCTATGTTTGAGCCCATTGTTGCAGCCATTGTGTCAATCTATCTCATTGAGAGCCTTCCTATTTTTCGCTGACTCTACTCATTATTTATTTATCCACTTGCTGCAAAAAGATAAAGCTCTATGCCAGGAGATAGGGATAAAATAATAAATATGATGAACATTGTAGTGGAAAAGACAGATATTAAAGAGAGAGTTTAAATACCATGTGAAGCATGCTATAAGTGGAGAAGTACAGTGAATACAGAAGCACATCAGGGGCATTTTAAAGCTATTATGTCATGATTTGTTATCCTACACTCTAAATACTAAAATTTAGGTGGCTTCCGTTTTTTTTTTTTTTTTTTGGGGGGTCACAATAAATTAAAGCTGCAATGGGTGTCTGTAGGAATCAGTTTGCTTATACTGGATTACTATTCAGATTAAATTTGTAAAATTACTAATATCAAGGATTTTTACATCAGCAAATGATAGAGGACAGGTACCTGATTTATCCATTTGCATAAACAACTAGGAAATAGGAAAAAATATATGAAAAAATTGTTTTCCAAAAGTGAGAAACAAGCACTAAAGGTTCAGGATTGCTGAGAAAATAAAAACAAACAATGTGAACCCTGTGATCGCACCAGGTTTTTCCCTGTAGAGAGTATACAGGCTTCAGTGCAGACCCTTGCTGAGCTGAGCAGACACAGTTCAGAGTTTGGGGTGGCCAACAGAGCTATAACTTGCATGAGAAAATTCTTTAGAGAAACCTACAGTGAGAGACAGAGCCACAGAGATCTGCCAAGTCTTCTGCTTGAGTCTTTGACTGAACACTGACTTGCACATGCTTGTGAGGGAAATCCCAAGACTAGGAAAGAATTTCCAGAAACAACCAGGGAAAAATTACTGGAGATACATAAGGGCAAGAATTGTTTGTACACCCACCAACTAGAATAGAAAGATTTTCTACTAGTTAGAGTTTTCAGAAGAGTTTTGCCTCAGTAGTAGAACCAAATTTGTTCTAGGTTAAAGGTTGCTCTAGAATATCCTAAAGAGTTTAACAGAAAACCTCAGGATATGAGTCCAAGTAACATAACTACATCCCAGAGCAAAGCCCAACCATACTTAAGGGAATAAACAAAATTCAACAATCACCAATTTAAAATTTTGATGCCTGGAATCCAATAAAAAATGACTAGGCATGCAAACAAGTAATAAAAAATGAACCATAACCTAGAAAAATAAATCAATATAAACTGACACAGAAATGGCAGAGATGAGAAAATCGGCATACAATAAAGGTGGAAAAAAACGTAAACATAATGAAAAACATGAAAGATATAAAAAGACTGACATCAAATATCTGGAGATGAAAAATATACTGGAAAGGTGTTATCATAAGCCAACATCACATCATAATTCAATAACAACAAAAAGAGCAATGTCACTTAATAGTTACTGTTGTTTTTTTCTTTTAATAATATTTTATTGTATTTAATGTGAAAGCTTGAACAGCAAATTGGGTTCAAATTTAATGATTTCTACACAAATTATTCAGTGGTATAAGTTAAATTTTTTTCACAATATATCATCATTTCCATTCATTGCATTCTGGTTGTACCATTTCCAGTACTCTAGTTTCCCTGCCCCCTTACCTTCTCATCTTTGCGTTAGAGTAATTTTTGACCATTTTGTCTTATATAGATGATTTTTTTAAAGAAGCTCATTACTCATGGGTGATATTCCTTATTTTATGAGCCAATCTGTTATTTAGCTAAAAGGTGACTTCAAAGGATAATTTCAACTTAAAATTTAAAGAGTATCTCAGGGCAACAGTCTCAGGCAGTCCTCTAGTCTCAACCGGTCCAGCAAGTCTAGACATTTTAAGAATATGAGTTCTGTTCCACATTTTTCTCTCATTCTATCAGGAGGAACTTCAGTTTTTTTGTATTTATTTTGAATAATATTTGAGATGAATTTTTCCTTATATTTATTTTTAATCACATTTTTTCTTTATTGATTCTCAGTTCCTTTCTTTACTTTGATCATCCTATACTTGTTAAAAATAGAAAACTTTTCATACATCAGCCACCATTCTTACAATCTTCTGTGTGGAGAAACTCATCCTCATTGTTCAATTTTTATGCAAAGTTTTGTTTTCCTATTTGATTACTTCATTATATCTTTCTTTAGGAATAATATAAAGGAATGCTAATAATATTTGCTCATATTTTCAAGTTTTTAAGAATTTCTTCAAGTCCATTTTTATAATACAATTAAAAAGTCATCAAACACATAATCTGCACAAGTGTGTGGAACTTGATTATTAAGCAGTTCACAATTATTTTTATATGGAAAACAATCTATTGTATCTGGTTTGATAATTTTAATTTTAAGAATTAGCACAGGAACTTTCTGTTATGGAAGACATTTCTATTTCTAAAAATACAAAAAAAATTGTGAAGAAAGAGAAAATCAAGAAAAATTGAGATGCTAAAAGTATAGAAATGTGAAACTTGAGGCTGTAATCACTTGTATTTTCTCTTTCTCTGTAATGTTTATCCTTTATCTTATTTTAAATTCAGTTCCTGCTTTTAATTCTCATTTCATCAATTTCATATTTCTTTCTTAACTTCCAGAAATTTTTGAAACTAAGTTTAAGACAACAACATAAATGAGAACCATGTGAGTCTTTGCTCAGCACTACCCTTCCACCTTTTCAAAGGTATTTTCATTGTTTACACAAACGCAGTGTGATTGATCAGCTGGAATTGTCCTTGTATTGAGGCAGAATATATAAGCTCAAACCCAATGCTATTCTCACATCACCGCAAGGCACGTAGGCTATACTCTTAGAAAGATCCTTGTTCACAGAAATTTATGGTACACTTTCTCTCGTAACAATGTTGTCTTCTGTGCAAGAATAACTTCTGAGTAAATTTCTAAATTCATGTAATGGAAAGCAGGTAGAGGAAGAGAAACATCACAAGCCCAGATCCAGTCCTGGTCTTGTCTTTTTTTTTTTTTTTCCTTCAATATCAGAGTACTTCTTTACTTGAAATCCGGATCCCCAGACAGATTTGTTTTTTGTATATATAAAAAAAAATATTGTGGTGAAAAAGTACATAGCAAACCATACATAAGAAACCATACACCATCTCAACAATTTATACATAGAAAATTCAGTAACATTGATTTCATTCTTCAAGTCGTGCGACCATTTTCCAAATCATTCCACTACCATTAACATAAACTCAAAGTTTCCTAAGCAAGAATCTTCCCTTTTCTCCTCCCTCCCACCCCTGGTAACAGGGAATAATCTTTGGTTTCTATATACTAGCTTATTTCATATAAGTGATATCCTATAATATTTGTCTTTTTGCAATTGATTTCTTTCACTCAGCATGATGTTTTCAAAGGACATTCATGGTGTGGCATGCATCAGGACTTTTTTTATGGCTGAGTAATAGTCCATTGTGTGTATATACCATATTTTGTTTAGTCATTCATCTGTTGTTGGACGTTTTGGTTGTTTCCACATTTTGACTATTGTGAAAATGCTCCAATGAATACTGGTGTGTAGGTTTCTGTTTGCATTCCTACATTCATTTCTGGGTATATACTAGGATTGGGATTCCTGGGTCATATGGTATTTCTATATTCAGCTTTTTGAGGAACCACCACACTGTTTTCCATAGTGGCCGTACCATTTTACATTCTCACCAGCAATGGATGAGTGTTCCAGTTTCTCCAAAACTTCACCAATACCTGTTCTGGATTTTTGATCATTGCCGTTCTAATAGAGGTGATATGGCACTAGACAGATTTGACCATTTTATCTATTGTTCCTTCCTGGCTTTAATGCATATGTACATATTTGAATATTTATTTACAGTAAATATATTATGTTGGACAGACTGAAATCCATATAAATATTTGGAAATCAGTTCTCTGCTGACTTTCTTCATTTAGGAGCCAAAGATTTTAGATGTTACTAAACTAATTTTCTTATGTAAGGACATATTGTGTTGAATATCACTGAGTTAGCGCCCACTCAAGCAGAAAATTCTAGAGCATGTCATTCTACTTTATTACATCTTATTCTCTTATTTGCTTCCCTCCTAATAGATATTTGTTACCGAAAATCTGGTCCCTTCCCTGCCAAGTAGATGCCTACTTCTGACTTTAAACCAGGGCAGGATGAGGTGGTAAATATGATAATGCTCCTTTTAGCTCCTTTTTCCCTTTCATCTACTTCTATTATCACTGGCATCATTTTTAGGAATGCTGTATATATTTTTCTACTCATCCTCAGATGCTCCTCTACCTCAATTTATTTTATATCTTGAAGGTCGTTTTCCAATAAAATGTAGAAGAATATTTCTTCAGATCATAGATATTCAAAAAAGTAATAATTTGTGTATGTGAGCAAGGTTGGCTTTTCCTTTGTGAAAATCCAAAAAGGTGGCATAAAAGAAATAATTGTTGTCTTCAGTTACTCTCCCTTTGTTTCATAACAGCTGCACTAGGTCATTTGAAAAAGACAATGTATTAATTTCAGTCAAAAGAAAATAGATTAAAGTTGTTGTTGTTAGGTGCCCTAGAGTTGATTCCAACCAACAGTGACCATAAATACAACAAAACAAAACACTGCCCTGTCCTGCGCCATTCTCATAATCATGGTTATGCTGGAGTCCATTGTTGCAGCCACCATGTCAATCCATCTTGTTGAGGGTCTTCCTCTTTTTTGCTGACTCTCTACCAAGCATGATGTCTTTCTCCAGGGACTGGTCCCTCCTGATAACATGTCCAAAGTATGTGAGACGTAGTCTTGCCATCTTTGCTTCTAAGGAACATTCTGACTTTACTTCCTGCAGGACAGATTTGTTTGTTCTTCTGGCAGTCTGTGGTATATTCAGTATTTTTGCTAACACCACAATTCAAATAGTCAATTCCTCTTCACTGTTCCTTTTTTATTTTATTGATTTTCTTACTTCCAAGGCAATGTAAAAGACCATGGTTTGGGTCAGGCATAACTTAGTCATCAAAGTAACATCATGGTTTTTTTTTACATAAAAAAAAGTATTTATTTTGTTGTTGTTGAGAATATACACAGTAAAACAGACACCAATTCAACAGTTTCTACATGTATAATTCAGTGAGATTGATTACATTCTTTGAGTTGTGCAACCATTCTCACCTTCCTTTTATGAATTTTTCCTCCATCATTAACATAAACTCACTGTCCCCTAAGTTTCCCAGCTAATCTTTCAAGTCGTTACTGCCAATTTGATCCTATATACATAGATCTTGAAACAGCACAATGCTCAAGGCAGATATTCTTTACTAGTTAAACTACTTTTGAACATTTCAAAGAGATCTTTTGCCCAAGATACGCCTAAAGCAATGTCTTGTTTAAGTTCTTGACTGTTGTTTCCATGGGCATTGATAGTCCATCCAAGAAGAATGAAATCCTTGACAACTTCAATTCTGAATTCTATTCCGTGCAGAACCTGGTTTGAAGCAGTATCCACTCACACAGAAAAAGAAAGCAGATGAAAGTATCAATGGAGAGAAGGAAGGTCAGAAAAGATACCTTGGGGACCATCTGCCATTATATTAGTAGAAGAATCTGGCATCTATAGTCCCTACTCCACAAATTTCAGGAGAGCTCTTCAAAACTTTACTTGACCCTACTCCTATCTTTAATTTATAATTCCTGTCCCCAACCTTAAACTTCTTCAATATATTAACGTCTTCATTCTTAAGATTGCACTTAAAGGAATTAGGGAAAAAACTTCTGATGAGATTTCTGGAATAAGAACCAAATCTGTTACTAGGATTAGGAATACGAATTTTAAGCTGAGTTAGCTCAAATACTATTTATACTATGAGTAAACTCTTGGGTAAGTCTGTCTAGACTACAAAATTGAGATGAGCACTCTCTAATTTAATAGCCATTAGTGGCACAGTGGTTAAAGCACTTCACTGCTAGCCAAAAGGTCAGCAGGAGAAAGATGTAACAATCTGCTTCTGTAAAGATTTACAGCGTAGGAAACCCTATGGGGCAGTTCTACTCTGTCTTAGGGGGTCACTATGAATCAGAATCGACTCGAAGGCAGTGGGTTTGGTTTGGTATACATATGTGACCATTTCAATTTAAATTTATATTTACAAATTAAATAAAATTAGTTTCATAATTTCTCTAGTTACATTTCAAATGTGGCTTGTGGCTAGCAACTATCATATTGGAAAGCACAGATTACGCCATCATAACAGGAAGTTTTATTGAATGTGTGGTTCTCAAATACAGGATTTATAAAGCAGACATGACAGTAGTGGGTTCTAGGAATGGTAAGGGATATTAGCTTTCATTTTCATGTTCTGAAATGATAACTCTAAATACGTTTCTGCTAACGCACTCTTAATTAAAGGCAGCAAAGCATAATTATTTAAAGCGTCAGCCTATAGCTGGAGTACTTAGGAACAAGCCTAACTTTCACTACTTACAGACTGAATGAATTTTGGCAAAGTTATTTCAGTTTTCTCAGTGAAAAATGGGAATACTAACAGTAGCTATTTCATAGAGCTGTTTTAGTTTAATGCATGTAACACTTGTTGGAACATAGCAAATCCTAAATTATTGGTGGCAATAATTATTTTCACTATTTTTCTATAGTAATTGCATATTTTAAATAAGAATAATAACAATAATTCCCATTTATGAAGCCAAGGGCTTCTCTGATACAAATTGCAGACCTAAGCCCTGAATATAAAATTCCTATGAATGAAAGTAGCAAATTTTACCAATTAACTGGAACACTGTGCATATTAGACAGGTACTTCCACATAAAAGTTTGAAAAATTGAAATATGTTCCAAAAGTAGAAAATATAAGTGCTACCTATTATTATTTCTCTTATTTGTTTATATAGAAATGGTGCCAAAGAGAAATTCTAGGGAGATCTTGAAGCCTCTATTCCTCCTGCAATATATTCATAAAGCAGTTACTGAGAAAAGGGAAAACAACCGTGCTCCGTTACATATATATTCACAATTGTTTGTTTTTACAATGAGCATTTAAATTAAAAAAAATGCTTTGATTTGATTTCAACTGCAAAGAAAAAAACAGTACAGACATTTCTTTCAAGGAGTTATTTGAAAAATTAATCCTCCTTGTCTTTGAAGTATTGCAGACAGCTATTGAAAGTCTACAACTGAAACACCAAGAGTTATTCTCATGTCTTGTAGCTGCTCATTAGTTTGATGTATTTCTTACAGACACCATTATTGCCAGGCTGCTGATCAATTACAGCACATAGCTTGGCCTCATTATTAGACAACTCTAATTATTATGGGTAGATACTGAAAGTTTTATTTTCAGAAAGCAAATGCTAGAAAGGATTTTATCTCTAAATTGTGTTTTAAATCACTAAAAAAAAAAAATCACAACTATCCTGATGTCATTAACAAGTATTTTATGTATGAACTGAAAATACTTGTTTAATGTACATATATTTCTCAAAAGTGTCTTGAAAATGAGCCCTGCAAAATGACTTGCCATTTAATCTTTATTTATAAAAAGAAACAGTAATACTGATTTAAGTGTGTACAAAATATGTACAGAATTTATACAAAAGTGAGAAATTCACAACTGTAGCCAACAAGGAAGGACTAAAAAGAAGTATAGTTAAAACAAGCAATTATTCTACTATTTTGACACCAAATCTTATATCGTTTATTCTTAAAAAAGAAAAGATATTCTTTTTATTTCTGCTGGTCCCGGAGAGATATACTCTAGGAAAAGTGAAGATATTAAGCATTGATATTTCCATATGGAAGGTTGAATGAATGGGAGCTCTAGAAGGACCCATTATAGTATGTTAAACCACTGTTGCTTTGTCATTCTAAATGCCACGTATGTATAATGGTGGTACGTCATTTCCTAGAGTTTAGTATAATAGTAAATGCTATTTGTCATATTGTGTTAGACTAATCCACCCTCAGATGAAATGTATGTGACAAAGTAAGTGAACAGACTGGAAAATAAGCATTTCCAATCTGACATGAATATGAACACTACTCTTATAAATGAACAAAAAAAGGTTTTTTTGAAAAATTACAATTGTCTATATACTATTAACTAAAAAAAAAAAAAATACTGTGCAGTAATTTCTTAAAATACCAATGTGTTTTCCATGAAGTGGGAAAAGCAGGTTCATTTTCTCCTTTGGCTATACCATTGGAACCATTTGTGGAATGGATACTCCACTGCACAAATATGGTTATTTATTTGTTTGAATTCTGTTGGATAATGAAAAATAATCCAATTTCTATCCCTAATAAGAGTAGGGAAAATATCAGAAAGATCCTGAGATTGTAAATTTGCCAGTGTTCTAGAGACTGTGGAAGGTGCCGTTCACTCCTTGAGTTAGAAGGATGAACTGTAAATTGAACTATAACACTTTAGCATTTGTAAAGCTCACTTTACAGATATGCAAATGAAATGAAAAATTTTAAGTAACTGACCTGATTTCTTACAGGTTGTAAGGGTAGAGTTTGTATTCCTAACATCTTAGGAATTCTTGGACATTAAATCTTGGACATTTAAGAGAAACAGGGTGAACTCATCCAGTAGAGAAACTGATCAGTAGGTGGAAAGAGACCAGGAGTATGGTGACCTATGTACATCCCGCCCACACTGAAGAAAACATCAGGAGTGGGACATATATTTTTCACCTTCATATATATCACCTTGTATTTCGATTTCCTTGCCTAGTAAATCAGATGACTAAACTAATCACTTTCTTCTTTACCGGTTTGCAATTTCTGTGTCATAGATATCTTCCTCCAGTACCTAAACAATGCTAAACAGAATCAGTATATATGTTTCTATTTGTGGAATACCTTTGTCAAATTCAGACACCTAGATAGAATGTCTTGTGACACTTGTACATGACACCACATCCTACTGATATGTAATGTGTTAAAGGAACATCAACTTATTTGGTCATTTGCTGAAACACATCACAAATTTTCTTTTTGTGTCTCTACAACAATATTACCTAAAAAGATCTTTATACTTGTCATGTTCAGGATTTAGGCAGCCGTAATACCCAGAGGAACAAGTAAGACAGGTTGTAATACAGATAAAGTCAGGGATTTATACAGAGTTAGGAATACAAGCTAAGCTTTTGAAGCTAGAGATCAGCAAGCAGACATATCATTATTAAAAAAAAAAAAGAATTTGACACAGGTATATCAATATTAGTTGGAAGTGCAAATGGAGAGAATATAGAGACATATATTTGGACCATTTTAAAGCAGACCCGGAGTGTCTGTTCAGGAGAGATCTGGTGGGCAATCAGTAGTGTCTTAGTCCGGGTTCTCTAGAGGAAAAAAAACCAGTGAAGCATATACAGATATACAGAGAGAAATTTACTTCAAAGAAATGGCTCATGCAATTGTGGGGGCTGGCAAGTCCCAAATGCATGGCTCAATTGGCAGGCTGAGAGTTGCTGCTGGTTCACATGGTTGCAGGGGCTGGCAAATCCAAAATCTACAGATCAGGCAAAAGACTGAAGTCTTCTAATGTCTCAAGACCCAGAAGTCAGAGATGAGAAGAGTGCAGGATTGAAAGAAAAAGAGCTTTGTCAAAACATCCATTTATATACTGGAGGTAGGCCCAACTCCCAACGGATGGCTGCTCACATGAGATAAAATAACCAAAGATGATTACGTAGCGTTTGCCGAACCACTGAGAATCATAGCCTAGCCAAGTTGACACATAGCATTGATCATTACAAGTGGGATTCTAAATTGGTAAAAATTAGAATAATCAAACATCAGCGGATGTTAGCTACCACCAATTCTAGTGCTCAAAAGCTTAAAACTACGCATTGTAGTTTTATGGCAATATAAAAACAGATATAGCAATAAAAATGACTTAACTGCTAAGCTCAACAAATACTGATGTAGAAATAATGGCATAAAACTTAATTAGAGTAGTAATTGAAATGGGGTGAGTTAAAGCCAGCTGTGGTACAAACTGGTAAGTGTCCTTTTCATTATAATCAATTCAAGGGATAAGGCATGTTGAATAATATTCCTACTTATAAATGCTGGAATTTTAGAAATGGAAATTACTTTTAAGAAGTACTATCAATTCCTTTCATTTCACTCATTCATTCATGCATTCATAGGTTTCATTCATTTAGCAAAGGTTTATGGAACTCTTACTAAATTCCAGAAACTACTCTGGATGCTAAAGTTATAGCAGAGAAAGGAACAGATGACATTGCTGTTTTTAAGTCATTATGTTTTCTTCCTCCTAAAAGTCACCAGTGGTAAGGGTCATGCTATTATATCATATGATGAACTTACTACCTCTTCTTTATTCAGTCATCTATAGACTTTCACTTTAATTTCCTTCATTCTTTTGTCATACTTCTTGATGTTTTAATAACCAAGTATATAATCTTTGTTAATTAGTACCTTAAACTTCCTTGTTACTGTAATTCTGTCTTCTACTTAACTAAGCCTCTGATAAACATGATAATGTCTTAGACTTTGTCATTACCCATAGCTGATTCCTTTTCATAATATAAATTTCAAATATTCTAACCTCTATAATCTTCTATTTTTCCATGTTTTTTTCATAATTTATTCCAATAATTTCTCAGTTCCTCAAGGACATTAACCTTACTAGTTTTTCTCAGCCTTGCCTATCTTTATTTCTTCTTTACACATCCTAGATTCTATCAGCCATCATTATAATCACTCTCCTGCATATCCTCCCAACTCACTTTCTCTATTTCCCTGAATACACAAAACAATACAAAGCTCTACATATTTTGAGCTTCCACATAAGCAGCTAAATGTGAACAGAGGGAAACATAAAGCCATGCTAATTCCGCTAACTTTGGATTCATGATTTCTAACCACAAATGTTGTTGTTAGTTGCCTAGTCAGTTTTGACTTATGGAGACCTTATATATAAAAGAACCGAATATTGCCCATTTTCACGATGGTTGGTATCTTTAAGATCATGATTGTGGCTACAGTGTGTTTTGAGTGCCTTCAAACCTAGAGGACTCATCTTCCAGTGCTACATCAGACATTATTCTATTGTGATTCATAGGGTCTCCCTTGGCTAATTTTCTGAAGTCAATAGCCAAGTTTTTCTCTCTTGTCTGTCTTAGTCTGGAAGCTCCACTGAAACCTCTCCACCACGGGTCACTCTGCTGGTGTTTGAAACACTGGTAGCAGAGCTTCCAGCTTCGTATTGACCTGTCTGTCAGTTTGTCATACTATGGTGGCTTGCATGTTGCCATGATGCTGAAAACTCAAATCGACCCTCAAAACTACCGTATTTTCCCAGTTCATTCATTTCCCTACTCTTCTGGAAGATTATTCCATGCCTTCTTTTCCCTCTTCAAAATTCTAACATGCTTTTTTTCCTCTTTAATTTGATGACTTTGTTTTCGTAAAACAATGAGAAACATGTTCCATGTAATCTCATAGCCACATACAACATGTCTCCCTTGGCGGCCATACTATTATCTCTCCTGCAATTAAGAATGTTGTGGTTTGTTCTGTAAGCCTTCATCTTAAGTGAGAATAACAGCACAGTTCGAAGAGCGTAGTCAATGTCACTGAACTGTGCACGTAGAAATTTTTTAAATGGTGTATCTTTGGCTATGTGTATTTTCACCAAAAAAAAA
>NW_004443949.1:16453921-16491528 GCF_000243295.1 Trichechus manatus latirostris | reverse complement strand
GGTTGTTAACCAATGTCATAAAACAACACGTGTACTTCTGTTTCATGAGAAACTATTTGTTCTGTAAGCCTTCACCTGAAGTACAATAAAAAAAAAAAAAGCATGTTGTGGTTATGCTGGTTATGCTCTATCTAACGCTAACTCTCTAGTTCACTACAAACCAAGATATCCATTCAGATATTGGCTCCTTTTTCGGGTTATATCAGTTGAACCTCTCTGTTGAATTGTTCCCTTAGCGTAGAAGCATACAATAACCGTTCATTCTTTACAAAACAGACAAACACAATCTTCTATTTAATGTGCCTTTGTTTTCCCTCCCTTTCTAACAAAACATTAGAAAATGTTGTCTATATTGGTTTCCTCCCATTTCATGGGGATTGTACTTTAAAATAATTAGAAAAATGCTCAGGTTGGTCATGCATGAAGTCATTTATTTTATTGCAAGGTAGTCAAGGCACCGCACCCAGGTAAGACCCCAAGGCATTCGTTTAGACCTGGAGAATCAGGGTTGGGTAAATTTAGTCCAACAATTAAAGTCAAAATCTTCAGCCTTCAGGAGTTTACCTTTAACAAGTAGTCTCAGGAGCTACCTGACCAATCACTTGTCCTTGGTGGAGTTCCCTTGTAGCTGGAGTCCGAGGTCAGTGGTGGAGGGCAGAGTCTCTAGTAAACTCTCTGGCAAAAGCCTCGGTTTTTCAAAAGGGTCAGAGACTTGACTGAGAGTGTCATTCTGCCTCTATCTTGTTCTCGCTGGAAGAACAAAAGCCAGGGGTTTTTATGTGGTTTTGTCCCTCTGGTCTTTTATAATAAGCATCTGTTTTGTGGGAGGGTCTAGCTCTCATTGAATCAATGTAACTTGCATCACAGGTTCATGATTAAGGGTGCAGATTAGGGTGTCTTAACATAAATACATTAAGGACTGTGCCACACCATATCACAGCCAAGCAGTTGTTTACAACAAGTTAGCTTAGTACAATATTAGAAATTGTTTATGACAGATAATGGTCAGTCTTAGGTTGTTTACATCTTAGGATAAATGTTTAAATCACACTTTCCATGTTTCACACACATGTGATTTGGGATCACTCATTATAAGCATACTTCACACCTCTACTTATTTTCTCCAGTAGATTTGACACAATAGATTACTTCTTGCTTGAAAAGCTTTTTCACCTGACATATGAGACAGCACTTTCTCTGTTCTCTCCCTACTTCACTGGCCACTCCTTCTCCATTCCAATTACTGGTTCTTTTTCACTTCTCCAACCATTATAATTATGGTACCCCAGGGATCATTTCTCAAGATTTTCTATTCTTTATATGAACTCTTATTTTAAAGAGTCACATCCAGTCTGATAAATTTAAATTTAAATCAGTTTCTCTCTCTCTTGTTTTTATTATCATCCTCTTAAGAAGAGAAAATAAAGTTCTCCCTAATGAGAGATAATCAGTATTAAAGAACAGTAGTTTATCAGACAGGTTTGAGCTATGGAGGGCCACAGATCACTACAATATCTAGGATTTTTCCACCCTCCAATAACCAATTTTCACTTCCTTGCAGGAGATAATGACTTCTGTTGAGAATACATGTTTTCAATTATATTTATATTCTGATGATTCTCAAATTAATAGCTTCAGGCAGAACCTCTTATCTAAATTTCAGACTTATAACCATCGACTTAAAAGACACCATCATTTGATATCTTATAAGTATCACAGATTGAAAATGTCTTAATTCAAAATCTTCTCTCTGAAAATGTCTCCTTCTCAATAAATGGCAAGGAGATTTTTTTCCCGGTTGTTCAGGCCCAAAGCTTTGGAAGCTTCTTTGATTCTTCTCTTTTTATTATCAGTCCATTAGTATATCTTGTAGAGCTAGCTTCACAATTTATACAATTTTTACCACTTTTCCTCATTCTGCTACTAATTCACCCTATCCTTTACCTGTGTTATCAGAATAGCTTCCAAGCTTGCCACTCTCATTTCTCCCTTGCTGTTCACCCACCCAAGTCTATTTTCCAAACAATAATCAGAGTCTTTCTTTAAAAATAGAAGTCAGAGCATGACTCTAAACCTTCTCATAGCATTCCAGATCACTCTTAATAAAAGTCCATAAAATAGACTACCAAAACTTACATGATCTGCAGTTGAATTACCTCTATGTTTTCAACTTTTTTTGCTCATGTCCAGCCACACTATCCTCATTGATAGACTTCAAACACACAAAACATTTCCCCACTTATAGGCAATCAAAGGTAATTTTCTTTCTGCCTAGACTTCATCTTGAGTTACCATGTATCGTTCTCTCAGTTAATTCTGTTCTCCTCCAAAAAATTGCTTTATTAATTCATCACTGACCGTCCTATTTAAATTAACAACCCATCCATCCTAATACTATTTAAGTTCTTAGCTTGTTTTTATTTTTTCTCAATCATCCTTACCATCAGGGATGCTGTATTTACTGTTTACTAAATATCGATGCCCTCTTTCTTGAATTTAACTCTCCTGAAGTCAGAAATAGTATTTTGTTCACGGTTGTATCTATAGCACAACACAAACAGCCTGATGAATAGAATACTCAAAAAAATATTTGTCAAATTAATTATATCAATGGAGAAAGCAAATGATGTACTAAACAATTGACATATATAGAAAGAGAAAGAAAAAACATGGAAAGAGAGAAAGATATAGGGAGAAAGGGAGAGAAAGACAAATAGAAAAATATAGAAATATGTCCCCTCTCAGAAAACAAATATATAATATATAGACATAAAATAAATTTAAAATGCTTTTTCGAGATTTAAAAGATAAATCCCAGGGAGTCCCAGAATGGAATGCAGACTGTGACAAATGAATCTAACTCTATCACAAATGTATGATGTAATCATGCTGAGGTGGTTAGGATGAAAATAGGGGTGGACATTGGTAGACTTGGAAAACGATGTTTTGACTAAAAATGTTTAATGCTAAGAGAAAAGGAGCTGTACATAAATACTGTACTGTAGTGTGATGTGATTAATTACTTTTGTGTGTGGCTTTTCTAGCGATGGTCTTGTAACTCCCACCCAGGTGATTGTGTGATAGGGTGATGGTGGCCTACCAATGGGATTGGTCAGTTTTGTCTTAAAAGAGAGCCAATTCCAGGCAGAGAGGAGGAACCACCACCAAGGAAGGAGAGATCAGCAGGAGAAACCCAGCAGCAGAGACCCGGCAGCAGCAGGAGACCGCATGGTGGGCTTCCCGGCCTGTGGAGAGAGAAAGCTGAGTGCCTTTGAACAGAGACTGAGGGTCAGGGAGAGGCTATCCTGATGGAAGAGCTGTATCCTGAGTGTTCTTGAGCCTGAATTGTAACTGTTACTTCCTTAATAAACCCCATTATTGTGAGTATGGTCTGTGAATTCTGTGTGGCCATTGCAATGAATTATAGAACCCAGTAGAGAGCGCTGTGGGAGAGACAGTTGGTGTCAGAATTAACAGAGATGGCTGAGAGACGAGGCGTCTCTTACCTTCACCTAATAGGAATCAGCCTTGGGCTGTTGATCTTGGTTCTCTTTCCTCCTTGTGGGGTTGGAGGAGGCAGACACCTCCCTCACGCCATGTTTACATGTAGTTATTTTTTTTCCCATAAAGGTGCAGTTTAACAATCCTAAAATTGTTTTACTTGTATACTGGGAATGAACAGATAGGTAAATAGATGGTTGATGGTAGGAACCAAGGGTCTCTCTGTTGACTAACCAAGCAGGGAAGGCTAGAAAGCATCTCGTAACAGCAGATTAGAATTGAAACATCAGTATAAACTCGAGTTTAGCTTAATATATTTACAGATTGATAAACACATAAACATTTATAGATAGGTGTATATATATGGGCTAGTATACATAGTACGTGGCCTAGCTCTGCCCACTGAGAGGTCCTATAAGCAATGACACCCAATAACAATGAGCACACACAGTACACAGATTTTGGTTTCTAAACTTCTATAAAAGGATTCGGGTTTCCTTTGAAAAAATGGCTGATTCTAGGGTTGAGAAAGAAAAAATCAAAGATGAGCCTGGAGCAAAAACCAAAAAGATGGAGGCATGCTACTGGAAGACAAGGACCACCTGAAAGAACTCCTAATGCCAAAGCTGGAAATGTTTAAGAAACAAAATAAATAATGTAGTATTAAATTCTAACTTGAAGTTTAAAATAAATATTGAAAAACAATACTTATATACATAAATGATACTAAATAAATAAGTGGTGAGAAGAGACAAATCTCCCATAGAGAATAATTGCAGATAATATACATAGATATTCCCACCTCCAAGAAATGGAAATTAATATTCTCCCACCCCAGTTGAATGTGGGCTACATACAGGGACATGCTTCCAAAGAATAGAATATGGGAAAGAAAAATAGAAACTTTACAGTGGAGAAAACTGGCAAACACAACCTTAATCAAGTGTTCAAGGCTAACATCACTGGTGATGTCATGTGGATATTATGTACCCACTTATATTGATGAGAAGGAACTTCTGTCATATTTTGTCGAATAATAATAATAGCAATAAATTCAATCTAATCACTGAAAAACTTCAGCCAAACCCAAATTGAGGGAAATTATACAAAACAACTGATCATGAAAAAATAAGGAAAGACAGAGAACCTGTCACAGACCAGAGGAGAGTAAAGGGACATGACAACTAAATGTAACACAGTAACCTCGACTGAATCTTAGAGCACAAGAAAGTCATCCATTGAAACACTGGTGAGATCAAATACACTGGGGTTTTGTTAATAGTAGCATATCAATGTTAGTTTCTTAGTTTTGACAAATGTAATACAAGGTGATAAAGTAAGGGGGAAACGAAACTGGGTGTGGGGTATACAACAACTGGCTGTACTATCTTTGAGACTTTTCTATAAATCTAAAATTAATTAAGAACATAACATTTATTTAAAAAAATAAAGCAGGTTGAAGCAATATATTGTAATGCAGTGGAAAATATTATTTTAGAAATACGAATCAAGAAATGTGGTTGGTGTTATTTGACCAGAGACCAAATGAAGTGAGGAATTGAGCAATTCCGATACCTGAGTGAAGAATCTTCCAGACAGAAAAACAAGTGTAAAGATACTGTGTTGGGCTCAGAAATCATCCACAATTCTCCATGAACAATATGTAAAGTGCTTTCAGTAACCCAATATGAACTGAAGAAAGTTTTTCCTGCTTTTGATTTCAATACATAGTACTTGGTTTTTCATTTCTGACTTACCTTAAAAATTGGACTATACTATTTACATTAGACTATTTATATTCAAATATAAAACAGTCTTATTTACAATAGACTTTCCTATGCCCAGCTAAGTATTAGATTCTGTTATACTTTAATATCTACTTTTTTTCTGATTGGTAGTACAGTGAATAAAAAACAAAATAAAACATTTTTTGTCAATATAAAATGCTAAGATGTAAATATCAGTCTTTCTAAAATGTATGCATTATATATGTTTATAGGATTTTATTTTACCTTCTGTATTGTCATTTCCTTGGAATTAAAAGAAAATGTGTTTATATTTTTTACCAGAAAATCCACCTAAACACTTTAAAATCTATATAGAGTTTGAATACATCAACAAAATCATAAATATCCTTCTTAAATGATGAATACAATTATACGAGCAGTCTAAGTACTCACAATTTACAATTTAGGTCCTTTTGGAGTACATGGGCATAGGTTACTGACCTTGAAATCCTGAAAACATACATACAGTCTCGAATTTTGCCTTATTAAAACTTGAGGCATTTTAGCCAATGAAACAGGCCTGCTACTTAGTGAGAACTTGCAAGATTCAAATATGATACAATTGTTTACAATTTCAGCACCAGTCTGCTTTTATAAAGCAAAAGTAATATTCAGAGAGTCTCGTAAAACCCCACAGATTTGGATGAGCAAGCACGTGATGGTTAGAGTGAAGAAAGAATATTTGCTTAAATTGTAAAACAGATTGTAAAATATTGTTAAACTATAGTAAAACATAATTTTAAGAGTTATTTTATTTAATAAATAACATTAACACATAAAACCATTTATTTACATATTTCATGGAGCAAATAAGATGGGTCAAAATATAATGAATTTAATCATTTTTTTTGCATTTTTGAAACCTTCTTCAAAAGTTACATTTACAATCTAGGGAAGAAAAAATACAAAAAATTCTAAGCATGTGATGCTCATGGAAGATTAATTTATAATAACATTTGACTTTTGGAGGGTTATTTAGTAGCTTTTAACTATCACTGATCAAACTAATTACAGATGGCTTTGTTATGTCTGGCCCTTGCTTTTCCCTCTCAACAAATAAGGCTATACAAACAAGACATTTAAAAATGAGACTAAGGAAAAACTACTAAAACAATCAGAGCACAAAGATATTATGAGAATTAACAAGCAAATGAATGCTCTTAATTCCCTGAGGGTTTGATTATCTTTTGTGAAGCAGAGTACCATAAAATCCAATGTTGTAAAAGAAAAAATTGCCTTTTTCATAACTATATAACTATTGTATTTTTTTCAATAAAAGTCACTGTACCTAAAAAAATGGCAATGATCTCTTTACCATTCTTAATCTAGGGCATCACAGGTCATCATTGATTAAAGGGCCAGTGATTTTTTTTTTTTTAGAATGGCAGCTAAACATTAACTGATTTTACCTATGAAATGATCTCTCTACAACATGGTCTCTGGAAAATAAATGATAATAAAAAAAGCACTAGATTATATGTTTTAAGATGAAACAAATCTAAAAGTAGTTCTTGCCATTAGTATGGGCTTGTGATGATGCGTAGATTTTAAATCTCTAAATAGACTTTGAGATTATCTATGCCAAGCTTTTCATTTTATAGAGAAAGTAATTAACGATCTGAAAGTTAAATGACTTGCTTAAGGTCACGTTTTACTTCTTAGAAGAACAAGGAGATAGGTAATATTCTACTGTCCAATCCTATATCTGGAGCCCTGGTGGTGTAGTGGTTAGGAGCTATAGTGGCAAACCAGAAGGTCAATAGTTCAAATCCACCAGTTGTTCCTTGGAAACCCAATGGGTGTAGTTCTAATCTATTCTGTAGACTCGTTACGAGTCAGAATCTACTCGAAGGCAACGGGTTTGGTTTATACTATATTCTAAGACTTAATATTCCCTGTACCTTTTATTCACATCCTTATTTTGTCAAGTGCTGGAACAGTTATGGATGTTCATAAAACTTATTTCACTTTCTGTTCATATCATAGACAGGTACTTCTGTTATTTGGTTCATTCAAATTCCTTACCTTCAAAATGAAGATATATAGCTAGTCATAAAACGTTAGGCTTATTTGGTTAATTAAAAAGGGTATTCTTCATGCCTAAATTAAAATACTTAAACATCATTTAAAAAATTTCCTCAGGTTAATCAAATACAATTTATTGTTCAGCACCTGATTCTGTGTGCATATAAATATTTCATTCTTAGGAAGAACATAAAATATGAAAAATTACTGACAGTTTTCCTTGAAGACAAGGTTATGTTGGAATTACTGTCATGAAAATGGAGGCATATGAATTGTTAACAGATTATTTTCAGTGATAATTGTCTAAGTTCCTAAAAAATATGGGAACACTTGACACTTATGATTTAGACAAGGAACAAAGGCCTGAGTAAAAAAATTATCTTTCATATCTCATATTTAATCTGACATTAAAGGATTATTACAGAAGAAAAAAAATGATTATAATTTTTCAACAAACTGCTGCTTAGATATATCTTATTTTCCAATTAATCATTCATGTTCCAATAATGAGACCAGCACATTTGTTGTGAGATTTGGGAACAGCTTTATTATCATACCATGAGAAGTGAAATTTGGAGAGAGTATAATTTTCAGCAGAGATAGTTTGGCTAGCGATATAGCCAACAGACCTAAGCCCTTAACTTGGACTTTTCTCTCTTGGTAATAGGTGCATTGCGTCTGTTGTTAATACCAAATTTTTATGCAAATAATGTGCCTCTTCTGTTTGCCTGCTATGCCCTCCCCCAGTGAGGTATTTTCATAAGCGCTGCTATGCTAATTTTTTTTACATGCTGCTGTAACAAAGTTATCATAGCATGCTTACTAAAATACCTCACAAGAGTAGGACACGGCTGGCAAACAAACCTAGAAGGCATGCGTTATTTGCATTAAAATACGGTATATACGCTCTTCAAGTATGTCTTTTTTTTTCACATTTACTCCTGTATCATAATCCAGACCTCTGTTTAAAACATAAGCAGTTGAGATAATTATAGGCCCCAAAATGATCCAATTAAACTTCCCTTTGTCTCAGTGTGGAGTGTGTCATTTTGTTCAAAGAGATAGATCATGATCTAGGCAATAGTTCTTTATTGTATCATGTTTCTGTTGAATTGTTGATATAACTTTGAAGCAGTGACAACTAATTCTTTCTCATCCCTTAAGTTTTTCTTTTTTCCCGTCTCCACTTTCATTGTTCTTTGGGAACTTTATACATATATATACATATACACACACACACACACAGGTATATATTTTTACACCCATCAGCAACACACAAATTCAAAGGACATTGGTCTTTCATAAATAAAAATGCCAAACACACACACACACATATGCACACATATATTCTTTGCTCAAAAGAAAAAAGTTCAAAGATGATCAAGGTACAGTAATGTTCCAAGACACTAAATTTAACTAATATCTAAGCTAAACTACAAGAGACAGGTTCTTTTTCTTTTGTAATATTTCCATTTAGTGAACAAATAGACATAAGGTTGATCATTTTTAATTTTTCTTTTTACTAATTAAAATGTTAAGAAACTTTAAGCTTTAGCCATTGGCATGAGAGAATTGTTTGATTTCATTAACCATCTTTTTTCAGTGAAGCCCTTCAAGATTATATGCTATAGATGGGTGGCTTAGTGGTAAAACATTCTTTTCTTGATCCTTTTGATGCCTTCTTGGTTTTGTTTCATATTGTTGGAAGCACATAGCTTTAATAAGAAAGATAACATGAATGAAAGAGTATTGTTTTTAATACCTTAGAAATTATACATAGACAAATAAGATGGACTCTCCATTCTCTATGTAATATTAAAAATGTACAAAATGAGAAAACACTCTGGCAAAGGATACTCTTTCTATAAATTTTTAAAAACTGAAATCTACAGTAAAGGATCAGATGACTTATAATTCAAACAAAACACTCCTTATATGCTTAATTCATTAAAGTTATGGATATTATTTGTAGAGTATTCAAATTAAAATGTATTTTCATACAAGATAATAAGGCATAGTATGGCTGAATGAATCTTCTTAAAGCTCTGACTTTTATGTAGCAAATGCAGCTACACTGCTGTTGCATTAATCTATGATTGTCCATTTTAAAAGTTTATCCCCCCCCCATTAAAAATATCTGATTATTGGAAATGTTGGAAATGACAATATATTTACAACACCCATACATATATCGGGCAGGAGTCCTGGCTGGTGCAAACAGCTAAGCACTCGGCTACTAATTGAAAGCTTGGCAGTTCAAACTCACTCATAGGTGACTCAGAAGAAAGGTCTGGCTATCTACTTTGGATAATCAACCACTGAAAACGCTGTGGAGCACAGTTCTATTCTGCCACACATGGATTGCCATGAGGCAGGATCTACTATAAAGCAACTGGTTTTTAAGTACATGTGATGTTGTATGGTTCTATGTAGCATCTTCCCTTTGTTGTTCTAAGTACATATAGACATATATATTTTTCCCAATTAGTTTTATAAGCGAGAAAGAAAACACTTAGAGCTGCTTCTCTTCAAGTAATTAATAGTTTTTAGAATTAAAAAAAATGACTCAGACTTATTTTTAATTAAAAACATAGTGTATCTTAGTTATCTAGTGCCACTACAACAGAAATGCCACAAGTGCATGGCTTCCACAAAGCGAAAATTATTCCCTCACAGTGTAGGAGGATAAAAGTTCGAATGCAGGGTGCCACCTCCAGGGCAAGGCTTTGTCTCTTTGTTGGCTCTGGGCGAAAGCGCTTGTCATCAATCTTCCCCTAGTCTAGGAGTTTCTGAGCGCAGGGACCCTGGGTCCAAAGGACATGCTTCTCTCCTGGTCCTTCATTCTTGCTGGTAGGAGGTCCCCCTGTCTGCTCACTTCTCTCTTTTGTATTTCAAAAGAAATTAACTCAAGATACAGCCTAATCTTGTAGATTAAGTTCTACCTCATCAACATAACTGCCTCTAATTCTGCTTCATTAACATCATAGAGGTAGGATTTACAACACATAGGAAAATTACATCAGATGACAAATGGTGGAGAATCACACAATACTGGGAATCATGGCTGTCTTAGTCATCTAGTGTTGCTATAACAGAAATACCACAAGTGGACACCTTTAACAAAGAGAAGTTTATTCTTTCACAGTCTAGTAGGTTACAAGTCCAAATTCAAGGCATCAGCTCCAAGGGAAGTCTCCCTCTTCTCTGTTGACTCTGGAGGAAAGTCCCTGTCATCCATCTTCCCTTGGTCTGGGAGCTTCTCTGTTCAGGAACCTCAGGTCCAAAGCACACGCTCTGTTCCCGGCACAGCTTTCTTGGTGGTATGAGGTTCCCATGTGTCTCTGCTTGCTTCTCTCTTTTATATCTCAGAAAAGATTGGCTTAAGACACTATCCAATCTTGTATACCTCATCAGTATAACTGCCGCTAATCCATCTTATTACATTATAGTGATTGAATTTGCAACATAAGGAAATCACATCAGATTACAAAATGGTACACAATCAAACAATACTGGGGATCATCACCCAGCCAAATTGATACACACATTTTTGGGGGGACGTAATTCAATCCATGACAATGGTCTAGCCGAGTTGACACACATTTGGGGGGGACATAATTCAATCCATAACACAGTGTTATGTTTGATATTTCAACATTGTTTATGTCCACATTACAAAACTCAGAGTAACTTATCTTTTGTTACTACTTGTGTTTCTCAGTGTAACTGAAGGAAACGTAATAATTTAAATCCAGTTATTAAATGTAATTTGAATATCTCAGCCATGAGACGTGGTGACTAATATATAAATACATCCAAGTAGATTTTCTTCTCACTTGTAGTTTTATAAGTCTTCAAAATGGGTTTAAACAATTGTTTGATAATTAGGTTTGTGAAGTAGCATTATCCGTTTCCTATGTCTCTATAAAAGACACTTGAAATACATCATCCCAGGAATAGGATATTTGCTTGAATTTTCCTCCTGACCTACAAACACTTCTATGGTTTCTTTCCTGATTCTTTCACTATACTCTTTCCAAGCTTCTTTTTCATTGTAATTATATACATAACATGATTTTCTTCTTTCCTATCTTCCTTTCTTTTCTCATCCACTGTTATAATAATAAAGCACTGTACTAACGGCTTCAGAGGACAGTTAGAGAAATCGAGCATTAATTCTGTGTTCAAAGAGTTTTGGTCTAGTTGGGAAGTGAAGGCACAAAGTAACAGTATACAAGATGAAATGTGACACACAAAATAACCGCATGTATTGAAATGAGAGTTCTTAATAAATTATTCCCTTGGCCTTCTACCAGTTTCAAATCTCTTTGCTTCATTCACAATTCACCTCACACTTTATCATCCTGCCTTCTAAGTTTGAAATATTTCCCTGATAAAAATTATAAAGCAGTCTTCCTTTCTCATTCAGGAAACTTCTGATCCCACTTCTCCACGGGGTTTTTAAAAGTAAAATAAATGAGGTATTTGGAAAAATATTATCAGATCTAAAATCACAGTAATAAAGATTATGGAAAACTAGAACATAACCTAACATTCTCCACAGTTAAAAATGATTTTTGAAAAGCCAGCATTCTCATTTATATGTGTATATGTATATATTTCAGACAGAGATTAAAATGATATTTTAATTTCTGTGTATAAAGTAAACGTAGTATTCACTTTTCACTGCATTTGGGGTGCCGTTTTTCATCTTCCGTTTTGATTCCTTTTCTTTCTGAGGTGTGATCGTTAGTTCTTGTTATATCCCAGAACTTCTTTAGACTCTTGCTTGTGTGCTGCTGCAGTATTTAACAAGGTTTTCTTAGCTTTTCAGGTTCAATGAATTTGTGAAAGTTACAGTTATATGCATTTCCAATCTTTTTCTTTGAAAACCGGGGGGAATTGAGGTGGTTAGGGGCTGCAGGGAGGCAGTCAGCTATTGCAATTTAAAAAATATATATATAGAGAGAGAGTTTGCTCTGCTAAGGGAAGTAACAAGGGAATACAAAACTAGGTTTGCAGTTGAGTAGAGAAATATCGACTCCACAAAAGTAAATAAAAGACACAAAATACAGAACATTTCACAGAGCAATATTTAGAGATTAGGTCAGCCTTCAAGTCATTTACTACAAGCCAACTAAATTAACCAGAGGCCACTAATGCCAGGGGGAAGAACTTCAAGATTTTATGCTGCAGATGGATGGTTTAGTGATAAACCATTCTTTTGCTCTCTCTTTTTTTTTCAAGGATACTTTTACAGTATCCCTTCATCTTATCAAAAAAAATGTATATATTGAGAAAGATAACATGAATGAAATGTCATTGGTTATAAACCCTTAGTAATTATAAATAAACACATATGCTAGAAGCTCTATTTTCTAGTTAACATTAAAAAATGAGCAAAGGGAGAAGAACACTGACCAAAGAATATTCTTTCTATAAATTTCAAAAACACAAACCTATGGAGAAATACAGTAAAAGGCTCAGATAAGATTTTACTCAACTCAAAGTTACTACTCCTTACAATTCATTTCATTAAGATCATTAGTGTAACTCACAGAACATTCATACCAGCAGTTTTCATAAAATCATAAGGCATCATATGCCTGAATGAATCTTTTTTTCACAAGCACATACTTAAAAAAAAAAATGACTTTTATGAGGCAAATGCAGCTATGTAACTGTTGCATTCATCTAAATTTATCCACTTTTTAATTTCTTTCCTTTTGGTCATTACAAAACGCTATAGATGAAGGACAATAATCAAGCAGCTTCAAACTGAAAGCTGAGACTGGAAACAGAAGAAATTAGAAAGTCTGTACTAAACCAGCGTTTGCTTCCGTATATAGGGAAGGCAGGCTGCGTCAATGGAGGCCAAGGAAGTTATTAGGCTGTCTTTGTTGTGAGAATTTTGCTATGCCTCCTATTACGTGAAGCATAGTAATTACTCCATAAAAACATATTAATCATGAGAAAAAAACCATGGTTCATGATCCCTGCTGTACTACCTTTTTTTTTTTTTTTCCGTCATGAGTCTCAATTTCTTTGCTACAAAAGAAGGAATTGTCCTGAATAACCACTAATGTTCCTTCCAACTACTAACATTTTATGTTCATATAAGGAATGAAGTTGTATACATAAATGTATTTTTCTTAATTGTATCAAAATTGCCAAGAATTCATTTTCTTTTACTGTTTTAAATAGCAATAGTCTGCACTTTCCTAATACTAGGTATTGGATACCCGTTAAACATTTCTCAAAGACTCAGATCATAATTACCAACATTGATTATTCGGTTTTACCACTTTTCCTCTTGCTGTTAGCTATTTATTTTACTCTCAGCTTTACGAGATGGCTGTCTTAAAACAAGTGAAGTCTGAGTAAGTTTGTAGGATGTGGGGAAGAACAAAAAGAAAGTAGGCAATTTTCAATACAGAAACTGATAGATTAATATACTGAGCACAATTTAAAGGAAGAGCTTTGGAAAAAGAGGGCTTTTGTTTGTTGGTTTTGTTGTTTTTTAAGGGTCTTAAATACATATGCCTTCAGAGTTCAGTTAGTTAATTTATAAGGGGTGAGCAGCCATGCTTAAAGCCATAAAGAGTGATGGAAATTGCAACAAACAGAAGCTAGTTTGGCTCTCCTAAAAGCTTTCAGGTTCAAACTGGCTGATGAAGTTGTGCTTGTAGAAGATACTGAATCTGCTTAGAACGATTAGATCTTGAGGCCCAGCGGTTTCCAAACCCTGGCCTATGAAACTGCAGTCTCATTAATGTAAGATGTTTGTTCATTCATTTAGTTTTCCACACATGCTTCTGTATAATTGAGGATGAAATCTGTTCATTGCTTTGAGTGCTTTTTGTTTTTTCTGGAAAAACTCGTATATTCCCTAGGTATTTTCTAATCAAAAAACAACAAACAAGCAAAAACTCATTGCCATCTAGTTGATTCTGACTCATAGCAACCCTGTAGGAAAGAGTAGAACTGTCCTATAGGGTTTCCAAGCCTGTAATATTTACTGAAGCAGACTGCCACATCTTTGTGCCCCAGAGCACCTAGTGGGTTTGAGCCGCTGGTCTTTATTACTGGCAGAATTTTATGCTCTCATATCATTGACTATTATAAATAAACCTGGAATGTATGAATTAATGGGGCCATGTCTGGCTGGAGATCATAACCTAAGCTGTGTAATAAATGGGATATGAAGTGGAGGCGTCTGTAATGGCAATAGCTTCCTCTTGCATTGACCAGGTAGTCTACATGCTAACCTAGAACCAGAACTTGCTATAAAATGAGGGACAAAGGGACACATTATTTTTTTCTTAATCAGAGGATTCATCTGTTGGTCTCAGACCCTTCTAGCAAAATAATGTGCCTAGTGATTGCTTGTAAGTTGGAATTCTCAGTAAGTTTCAGTGTGGGGTAAGTTAGATGATTTTTGTGAGTCTGATAAAAAATTTAACTTACTTTTCTGGTTTGTTTTTAATCACAGGTACCAAACTGGTCAGACAACTAAAAGGTAGCTGCCACAGTTCCTCCCTGGAACAGGGTTGTGTATGCGTGTATGCGTGTATGTGCGTGTGTGTGTGTGTGTGTGTGTGTGTTAATGTAATGAGAGAGAGAGAGAATTTAGATAAATGAGAGGTAAGAGAAATGATAGATACAGAAACAAATATAGATATATATATACAGAGAGAAACAAGAGGGGGGAAATAAGCTTTCACCATGAAAAACTGAAGAAATCTTAGAAATCAGAGACACTAATATTTGGTGACAGAAGAGAACTGGATTACATTAACATTTAACATTTCTTGTCCTTTGAAGTCATCTCAAGGTTTTCACCCAATAATTCAAAAGGAAATTATTGTAGAATGGGAAGGAAATTGTTAAATTGTTTTGCAGCATTGATACAGGCCTAGGGGATTATAGAAGGTCATATCAAGTTGACTAGATGAACATAATATAGAAAACCTGATCAGTTATCAATACGTTTAATGAAAACTCTCCAGTATTTTCATTTTCTACTAAATACTCTTCACCGCTGCATTAACCAAGGCACAACCAAAAAATCAAAACCAAACCCATTGCCTTCGAGTCGATTCTGACTCACAGTGACTCTGTAAGACAGAGTAGAACTGCCCACACCATCAGGGCTCTGTAAATACATAAGTTACGTATAATTATAAAATGCATCTATAAAATGTTCCTGATATAAGTCAGATCAAAGAGTTCTATTGGCATCTAGATAGTCTTTCATCTATGTGTGCATTGTTAAGTATCTATTCGGCACATTTTATTTGTACAAATTGAAAAATTCAGAGCTAATCTAAGATGGAATTGTAAAGAAAGAGCATGGGACATGTTACGATGCTGACATGACAGTCCAAATGAGGGGTTTTAGGTAAAACATAGAGATGAGAATGGCAAGACTTTACTAGAATTCTGTGTCCCTATTTCAACCTCCGCAACATAAATCAGGTGGAAGAATTGCAAAAGGAACCTTGGGAGTTAGGAAGACAAATGGGTAGTTTCAAAAATGTTGCTTACATAGAAAGGCTAGAGGAATTACAGATGGTTTAATCTAGAAACACGACTCATTCAAAACACAAAATACTTCCCTGTCTGGTAAAGTTACAAGTCTTGTTTTGTTTCTCTTTTATTATTTTTTCTACTTGTACTAAGGAGAAAGTGAAATAAAATACAATAAGTGATATTTAAGAAAGCATACTCGAACTACAAATACTTTGCCTTATGAAACCGTTTTAAAGGATGCTGTAAAAAATCTTCTTTAGGAGATTTTTGCAGTAAGGCAGATCACCATAATTGTAGCCCACCCTTAGCTCTGCCACAAAGGGCATCTCATGATACACATGCTCCAAGTAATTAATGTGTGGTGACTGATTGAATAAGTTAAACACTGTGTCAACTAGTACATTCAAGAAACTTAATGGATTGCAGCTCTAGGCAAAACTTTTTAACTGGAATTTTCTAGAAATAAAGATTTGAAATGAGTAGCTTTTTATAGAGCCTGAAGAAAGAAATGCAATTTACTTTCAGATTGTATCTAAGATAAGCATATACTACTTAAACTGTTATATTTTATTTATTTCCCCTCAATAGACACTCCATGTGGAGAAGGACATGGTTGGTACATTTACTGCCATATCACGACCCCTATAACAGTGCCTGGAAAATAGTAGATTAAATTTGGTTGAATGAATACGTGAATGAATCATATGGGACATTACTGGAGGGTAATAAAAGGCTTAGTAACCAATAACTCATGAAGAGTGAGATAAAGGAAGTTTTCCAAGATTTCAGTTCTTGACAGTTGGCATGACTAGGCGTCACTAATAGAAAAAAAATAAAGAAGAAATAAATCTACAAATTCAGTTGTAAAGAAAATAAGTTCATCATTAGCTATGTTGTGGCCAACAAGACAGTGAAGTATAAGTCAAAACTCCCCACCACCCGCCCCCACACGTCAGTGGGAAAATCTAGAGAAAGTTCTCAGTGATTTCAGAGTTATTTTCCTAGATTAAGTGTTTCATCCCTGAGTATAAAGAGAGTAGGTTGATGCTTTGACAATACTAGTAAAGGAGGAAGGAAGTAAAATTTTAGAGAAGGAAAGTGGAATGGAGTCAAAGAGTATTAAGAAAAAACAGCATCGTGCCATGAAAAGAGAATGTTCCCCAGAAGAATATTGTCAACTCCATCAAGTAAGATCTCAAAGTGTGAACTATAACCTCCTCTCACCCCTGGTCTAAACCAGAAGCAGACAAATCTAATTGAATTGAACTTTTGGGTTCAGGTGTAATTTAGTAGCTCTGTGAAAACTGTTTTACGCTGGGGAAAACGTTGGGGAAATTTAACTGGTTAAGTATGCATTCTCTATGGCACCTAATCATTTTTACATGCTTACAAATTTCAAATTTCATGATACACTGCTTTGAAGCCCAGAGATGTCTTAGTGGGGCTTGGTAATAACTGTATCAAAATCCTGTACACACACACATCACACATGCACACACACATGCCACGTGTGCTTATAAGTAGATTTCCTAACTGTGCATTTTACTTAAATTTGATATCAAGTTTACTGTAATAAGGCAGCAAATCCTCAAAAAATATGTGATACTGTTTTCCCTCTACTGCTAGAAGAAAGACTGGTTCGTTTTAAATGAATCCAACATTTCCCCTTTCTATACTAACCAGTGCTTCCTACTGATGGTTTCCCTTCCTGCCTTTGGTGTGATTTACTGTCAGTCTTTCCTGTTGTCATTCAGCTGCTTCTCTTTGATGATGGTGCAGTTGAGCTTTCTCCCTTCTGTGCCGTTAGCTTCTTGCTTTCCCTTTTCACAGCATCTCAACTGTGTCACCTCTATTATCCTTTTCCTGTCTGTCTTGTTCAACTTCTTTCTTCATTCTCTCATCCCCTAACTGTAATCCTCTTGTATTTTTGGTCTGCTGATTTTGGATTTTTTTTTTTTCTCCCATTGTTTTTGGCTTACTGTTCTGCTTTATGTATCTGCAGTGCATTCTTTTATCAGGCTACTTTTTAAATGTTGCATTAAATCTGAAGTTTTACACCACAGAATATTATGTAAGTACTTTCCCTCATTCCATTTTACTACTGAGCTTACTCTCTCTACATCATATCCCCCTTCCCCCCTTTCCTAGCGTTTTAGTGCTGTGAGTCCTCAGCCCTTGCACAGCACCAATGAATCACCATCCTTTATTGTACTGAAGCAATTTACAGTGGTCACTAGTGAATTGCTCTTTTTGGCTACTCCAGGCAAAGACTATTTTTTTTTTTTTATTTCTTCTTTCCACTAAAGAAAAATCACTCCATGTAGAAAGTAAAAAGAAAAAAAGAAGCCCAGATTTATTACTAGTCAGTAATAGTGGTTTTTTATTGTTGTTGCTTAGTTGTTTTATCATTTAGTTGGGGAAAACAAAAATTCAGGAAAGAAAGCAAACCATAACCTCGCCTTTTATTGTCTATTGTGCAACCGAAGCTATGTTCCCATAGCATTTAAGCATGAAAATAATTACGTCCAATTAACTATTTAAGCCCATCTTGGGAAAAGTCAACAAACTGACATGATTAAACACATTTTTTATTACACAATTGAGACAAATTTCTATGTGCCGGTGAGCAAAATTTAAAACATATAGATTTCATACACATTTTAATAGTAAGTTATAGCTGGTTTTACAATATATGAAATCCTTCCTTATAAAGTTTCTCTAAAAAGACTGCTCAAGAATAGCTTATTTTCTACTTTCTACAACAGCAGTGGCCCATAAGTTTTCTCAAAATGAAGACTTAAACATGAGGTTTCTAAGGTAATTTTCCTCTCAATCTGTATTTTTTTCTAATTTTGCATAATAGCTCCAGTTATGCTCACCCAATAACAATAAGATAAATGACAAATTTCTCTTCTAAACTTAACTCTTGTCAGGAGAATTTGTAATTGCAGAAGTTAAATTTCAAGTACTTCTAAAGAAAGCACATCAAGGACAATTTTCTGTAAATTTCACTACTCAGGAAAGACTTAAACGTTTACTTAGACTTAACATTTTTCTTTATTTCAAAACCAGAGCTTTTTATGCAAAAGTAGCAACAAATTCCTAATTGTCAAATTCAACTGGCCCTGGGTGAAATTATCATGAGCGATCTCTTTGTTGCCATGACTTTCCAACACATCTTACTTAACATTTCTTCATTCTTGACAATAGTGACATCTTTCTGCTCCGGTTCTCCTCTCTCTGTGATGGTTCCTTAATATCACCATATGAATTCTGGGGCTTAACATTTATGCAGATATAAGCTGCTTGTGTATTGGTTTCTAGTCCTATCTCCAACCTTTACTTTTCACTTTGGTCTCAAGACACATATTTATTTATCCTGATGGCAAAACATATTTATATTTCTACCAAAGTACTTAAAGTTGAACATGAATCTATTATCCCTCTCACCTTAAATCTGTTCCCAGTCCTAAGTATCTTTATCTTTGTCATCCATCCAGTCACCTACCCTGGAGATCCTGGACTTCTTTCTCTCCCTCAGCCCCACAACTTGTTACTCCAGCCTCAGGTACACTATCTCAATAGAATCCCAAACCACCATTCCTTTCTCAAATATTGCCTTTGCGCAGTACAATCCATGACACTTTCAGTGTGATCCTTCTACAAATCAATACGATCATGTTTCTATATTGATTTAATCCCTTCAGTTTCTTCTTTTGGCTTCCAGGATGAAGAATAAACACTTTGGAAGGTAAACAAGACCTTATGTAATCTGGGTTTAATTATTTCTCCAGTTATCTACTACTAATTCCATGTTTTTTTTACAAAGACGTTTAGACTTTGTGCATACTCTTCAGTCTGCTATCAGTGTTACCTTGAAAATTTTTTTATAAATACCTGATAATATTCTATGTATTTCTCTAAATCTCTCATCAATGTCAAGGTAGTTAATTTACCTCCTTTTGCCTACCTTGTACTCATCTCTAGGGTATTCATATGAAATGTATGTGTTTTTAAACATCCGTCTTAAGGGCAAAGATCTGTATTAAGTGTGCCTTGACTTATATTTCACTTTCTGCTCTTTTCTTCAGAAATGTGTATTTATGTTTTTTCTTTTAAATTCTTAATTCATTTTGTCATATTTGTAAGTTCTAGAAAATTATAATGGAAATCGTCACCTTTCTCTGAGTTACATGTAGAAATTGTGCAATTTTCATTTTTAAGTTACCTATTGATGGGCATTGCTGAGTATATATATAATTCTAAGTCAGAATCTTCCAAATATACCTGTTCCATGAAACAATGATTAATCAGGTTTTTCCATATTCAAACACGTTTGGGAGATGCTGGGTTAAGCAAAGTCTATAACTATCTTGACTGTAGGAAATATTGAGCCATTGCTTTGTTGATGTATACTTTGAATTATCAGAGGTGGGTATATTAGACAGTGTTTCACAACATTATTTGCCCAAAGAAAATTAAAAAAAAAAAAAAAGCTCCTTACTATATCAAATGAAGTCCTGGCAATTATTATATATTAAATCAACACTGGTTTTGAAAATGTTTATATAATTTTTATTCTTGTATCTAGACTGTCAAATATATTTTCTAGACTTGTCCAATTAATGTGACTGATTATATATTACAAGGAGCCCTGATGAAAGAATGGTTAAGCACTCTGCTGCTAACTGAAAGGTTGGTGGCTGGAATCCACCCAGTGGCTCGAATCCAACCAGTGCCTCCTCAGAAGAAAGATTTGGAGATCTGCTCCCATAAATATTATAGCCTAGAAACCCTATAGAGCAGTTCTACTCTGTCACATGGGGCCACTATGAGTCGAAATCTACTTGATGGCACCTAACAACAATAACATAATTCCACAAGAAGATTCGATCATTAAAAATCATTAGAATGTGTTACCCAAAATCAGTCATCTCCATAAGGTTGTAACAGTTAGAGTATTATTCCTCCTGCCATTCTTGACATCCTAGTATTTATTAAGGATTATGAGAAGGGAAAGAGCTGAACAAGGGGCCATTTGGGCAGTGAGATTAAGGGCATAATTTATATAAACCTTTGCTTGCTTTTGTATTTCTATGTAAGAGTATTCTGTCACTGGTGGCAATGTCTGGTGGGGATCAGCCACTTAATGGAAGATTCTGGTCCTTAGCAAGTGATGGCAGTGGTGTCAGATAGAGGGGTTAATAATTTGCTGTATATAATTGAGGTGCCAACACCTAAAAGAAGTACAACGAGGGTGTTCCATTTTAGTGGAGATGATTATCTTTGAGCATCTGTGACATTCTGGATAATCCAAAAAATAGTATAAGAGAATGAAAAAGTTCCTGGGCAAATAGGTAGGGAAAAAATCAGTGAAACGATCTATATTTATCAAGGCACAAAGGAAATAAAACTGACAGATGCAGTTCATATGGTGTTATAGCTTCTGAAGTTTATAAGAAATCATGAAATTCAACTTGTAATTCTACAAATCTTCCAGAACTTTTTTTTCCAGAAAAAGTCAGTATATGCATTCATGCTATTTGAAAGAAGCAGATTTGTGGAGAGAGAGAGAGCAATACATAGGGGATAAAATATTAAAAATTAAATATATAGGTTATTTCCATGTGTTTAATATTTCACATTTGTTTATAAATAGCAATCATTTTAAATAATACAATAAATACTTTAACACTCTAGAGACTTCAATAATAAAGTTATGTTTGAATTTCCTTAAGAGGATACATTTTCTGAAATACCCAATGTTATTGTTACAGTCAGTCTCATTACTACATGGAATACATGGCATCAATTCTAAAAAAAAGTCTATAATAAGGCTTAAGAATGGATACACATATAAGCAGCTTCCTTAGTAATAATATGCTACAACATTATAATATATTTTAATTTGCAAAGCACTTTCTTTGTACCTAATTATACCAGCATTACAATAGCTCAAAAGCAAATTTATTCTTGTAAACAAGTCAAAATATGCTTTAATTTTTCAATACAATTTTATTTAAATGATATCATATCTAAAATAATGCTGTCTTGAGCCTATAACCTATCGCATGATTTGAGTTTTAATAAAATTAAGCAAAGCAATATTGTAATAGAAAAGGGATTTAAATATATTGTTTTTTTATTGTCTGCATTTTTCATTCTTTTGAGTTTGTATTGTTGGCTATGCGTAATACATTTACAGCCCTTTAGCTATTAGTATAATATTCTTATTGTACAGGGAATACTGCAAAAGAAAACTAAAAAAAAAAAAAAATTTGAAATGGTGAGTGCGCTTAAGAGCCTCATGGGGACGTTTATGTCTATCTTCTTAGAACTGAAAGTTTATTTTTCTTTGTTTTTGCCTCTAGTTCATAGCAATTCAGCATTCTGTGAAGCCTCTGCTCTAGTGGGAAAGCAACCTTGGTACCTCATACAAAGGTAAGTCAATACACATTTTGCATAGAGTACATTGTCACAAGCACTCTTGTAAACAGCATAGAAGTGCCACTATAAACCAAATACAGAGGTTTGGTTTAATTGAAATGATACGTAACTACTTTTGTAGAATTGGATTTGTCTTTTATTCCTTGTATATGAGGTAACCATGCAGCATCTTAATATAAAATTGTATCTGAAATTTCCTAGATTTTTGCTTACATAAGGGTAGTACAGAGCAAAAAACAATCTCGGGGTCTCAAGTTCTAGAGAGAATGCAGTAAGTGGCAGATGATACTGGTTAAATGTGCCTCACTCACAAGTTGCGGGTACTGTTTGCCAGTTTATGCATTTTTTTGCTTCTTACTTAAACTCAAGATTAAACTCTAGCAAGAAGGTTATTTTCTTGCCTTTACAGTGTTTTTGTCTTATATTTGCGTCTTCCCATTGTCAAAAGCCTTCTACTGATCTTAACGATATTATACTTTTTATATTGCTAGAGATTTTTCGCTGATTTTCTAGTCTCTAATGTCCCTTCATTCCAAACAATTATTAACAGCAAGTAATGATTATTAAAATATTGTCTTAAATAAATTTCAATCCATATTTAATAGCAAACAATCTGTTAAAAACATAGTTTCAATCAAATGAGATTTTCTGTCTTCTATAAATGTATGTAACAGTCCTGTGCTGCTGCTTCTCCTAGGTCTCCAAAAAGAACGGAGCAATCCAAATGTAGGAGAGAAGACAGGGACCTACAGCAATGCAATTCAATAATATTAACAACAATACATATTGCTAAAAAGAAAGAAAACAAAAAGATGGAAATTCCATAAGAGTTGTTGTTGTTAGGTGCTGTCGAGTCAGTTCCAACTCATAGCAACCCATGTACAACAGAACAAAACACTGCCAGCCTGGTCTTGTGCCATCCTCACAATCGTTGCTATGTTTGAGCCCATTGTTTCAGCCACTGTATCAATCCATCTTGTTGCTGGTTCGTCTTTTTCACTGACCCTCTTCATTACCAAGCATAATGTCCTTCTCCAGGGACTAGTCCTTCCTGATAACATGTCCAGACTACATGAGACAAAGTCTCGCCGTCCTTACTTCTAAGGAATATTCTGGTTGTACTTCTTCCAAGACAGATTTGCTCATTCTTCTCACAGTTCATGATATATTTAATATTCTTCACCAATGCCATAATTCAAGGCATCACTTCTTCCTTGGTCTTCCTTATTCATTTTCCAGCTTTCCCATGCGTATGAGGCAATTGAAAATACTACGGCTTGGGTCAGGAGCACCTTAGTCCTTAAAGTGACATCTTTGCTTTTTTAACATTTTAAAGAGGTCTTTTGCAGCATATTTGCCTAATGCAGTACATTGTCTGATTTCTTGACTACTGCTTCCATGGGCGTTGTTTGTGGATCCAAGTAAAATGAAATCCTTGACAACTTCAGTCTTTTATCTGTTTATCATGATTTTGCTTATTGGTCTAGTTGTGAGGATTTTTGTTTTCTTTATGTTGAGATGTAATCCATACTGAAGGCTGTAGTCTTTGATCTTCATCATTCAGTGAAGATCAAGAAGACTAGAATAGACCTAGTAGAATCAACCCAAGAGTATAGCACAGATATCTTTCCCTATCATCTTGGTAAGTACGGTCCATATTACCACTGTTTGCCAATATCCCGTTCTCCTCCATGTCTGGGCACGCTGGAACATTACAGCTACCTTGATTAAGTATGGCCATAGGACTGGCTCATTCCAAGGAAATCTGAGTGACAGGAATGTGTGCCACTTGTAGGTGGAAGAATATAAGAATATAATGATAGACATGTATGCAGTGTGAGAGAGAAATCTTATTTTTAAGATATTAATATTTTGGACTTATTGCAGCTATTGTAGCCTATACTGACTAATACAGTACCGGTAAGTATACTTTTCAGTTCCCAAGTAAGGGTAAAATATATTTTAACTATTTACACATATTTCTGCACCTGACTCTGTGTATTAGAGATAAAGGCAAAGGCATTAAATCCATGCAATAATAAAACCCTAAAGAGAATGGAAAATGCATATAAGTGCCACAATTAGAGTTTCTTATTCCTGAAATGATAATATCTAACTTAAAAGTTATGTTGTAAACAACCCCAATCACATAAGCCAAAAAGCCAGAGTTGACTGAACATTTTAGAGCTGACATATCGCCATTTCACTTTCATTTGATTACCCATTACATCAGAAAAAAGTTGTTAACTTGTGAAACATTTTAAAACAGAATGACACATTTTAGACACCCTCTGTTGACTAGAAAGCTGAATCATAAATACTTTTTCCAGTGCATGGTTCTTAGACTGAATTGAATATTTAAAAAGACTTTCCAGCAATCAAGATTCAATCAAGAACTCCAGTAATTCATTGCTCATGAACTCACATTAGTTGATGCTTTATTATAAATAAAGTCACAAGCATAAAATGAACTATAATAATATCAGAGAAAGTAAATTAAAAAAAAAAAAGGATATAAAATATGCTGTACATTGACTGGGACTCCCTGAATGGTGCAAACTGTTAACGTGATCAGCTGTTAACTGAAAGGTGTCAGGTTTAAGTCCACCCAGAGGTGCCTCAGAAAAAAGGCCTGGCAATCAACTTCCAAAATGTCAGCCATTGAAACCCGTACGAGGTTTTATTCTGACAAATGTGGGGTCACCATGTGTCCGAAATGACTCCATAACAACTGTTTCTTTACATATTGACTGAAATTTAAATGCCAAATATGCTTGATTGATTTTATAAAGAACAGTGAATAAAATACTTCTTTTTAAAAATGATGACATTGTAGAGCTACATTACCTTATTCTTCCAGATATTTTCTAGAAAAAAATACATATACGTGTATCCCATTGTTACGGAGTCAATTTCAGCTCGTGGGGATCCCATGTGTTACAGAGTAGATCTGTACCATAGGGTTTTCTTGACTATCATTTCTATGGAAGCAAATTGTTAGGCCTTTCTTTCGTGGCACTGCTGCATGAGTTTGAATCATCAACCTTTGGGTTAGTAGTTGAATGCAAGCTATTTATGCTGCCCAGTGCCTTGTGTAAACTTATATATAAATTTGAAAGAAAGATCCGGGTATTTCTACACCAAAGACCCCAAAGGAGAGTTAACAATATACAGAAAACCCTTACATAGTTTAGTTTCATCATGAATAAAATGAAATTGCCATTAATGATTTAATATTTGTTAATAAATAATAAAGCTAAAAGTTGATTTGTATTTTCCTTAAACCTCAGACATATTCAGGCAACGTTTTGGTGTCTTAGCACTTGTGAATAGTACCCTGGAGATGAATTGCTTGCTTAAAATGAACCAGTATCACTTACAAGCTGCGTGACCTTGGGAAGTTTACTTCATATCCTTATGCTTCAGTTCCTCATATGTTAAATGGGGATAATTATAGAACCTACTCTGTATGGTTATTTTGAAGATTAAAGGAGATAAGACAATGCACAGTGCTGGCACAGAGTGATTGCTCAGTAAATGTTAACTATTGATGGTGATATTTTCTTGAACAAGAAAAGCTTTATGCTGAGTAGTAATTAAGAGTAGATAAATTTGAATGGGCATTTAATTATTCAAAAGCGTCCTTTTATATCTTGGTAGAATGTTATTCAAGAGAATATTTTATAGTAAATATTGCCATAGAACTGTTGATTTGCTGCAACTTCTTATATTGATTATCAAAAATGCTCAATATTGAATTGTCACTGGTGTTAATTAAAATTTTTAATTTCTTTAAAAAAAGAATGAAATTGAAGACCTGGGCACTGGAACGAAAAATTACAGAGATTTCAACTGAACCAACTGAACTTTCTCTATCCCCTTTTTATTTATTTATTTATTTTAGGTTTTATTTAAATGGAATATCAATTTTTTTTTTTTCCCCATTCATTTTCCAGATAACCATTGTCTTAGTCAGCTGGTACTGCTCTCTTGGTACCAAATTCTGTCTTAGTCATCTAGTGCTGCTCTAACAGAAATACCACAAGTGGATGGCTTTAACAAAGAGAAATTTATTTCCTCACAGTAAAGTAGGCTAAAAGTCCAAATTCAGGGCATCAGCTCCAGGAGGAAGCTTTCTCTGTTGACCTTCTCATCAACCTTCCCTCGGACTAGGAACTTCTCTGCACAGGGACTCTAGGTGCAAGGACACACTCTGTTCTGAGAACTGCTTTCTTGGTGGTATGAGATCCCCAGTTCTCTGCTTGCTTCCCTTTCCTTTCATCTCTTGTAAGATAAAAGGTGGTGCAGGCCACACCCTAGGGAAACTCCCTTTACATTGGATCAGAGATGTGACCTTAGTAAGGGTGTTATACAGTCCCATTCTAATCCTCTTTAACATAAATTGACAATCACAAAATGGAGAACAACCACACAATACTGGGAATCATGGCCCAGCCAAACTGATACACACATTTTTTGGGTGACATAATTCAATCTATGACAACTATTTTCTAAATTAATGTCTTTTTAGTTGGGGGGAATGCACAGACTGGGGAAAACACTTTCTTTTTTTCTGGAGACACAAGGATAAATTGCAAGGAATTTTTGTCCTCAAGGAGCTTACATACGCAATGGGAGAAATTGTTAAAAGACAGGTATGTTGCAAGGTGGTCGTATTTCCTGAGTAGAGCAGGGAAGGCTAGCAAAGGAAAAACTGCTTTAAGGCGAGGGGAGTAGGTTGAGAAAAGTGCTGACTTCCAGGAACATGAAGTAGATTATGCAAAGGCAGACAGCATGAAAGACCCACCCCATCTAAGCATCATTAAGTTTTGGTTGCAGGGGTGCAATGAGGAGAAAGAGGTAGGTGTTGATCACGAAGGGCCTTGTACACTGTTTTAAAAGTTTAGTGTTTATCCACTAAATTATGGAATGACATTGAATGTTTTATGGAGGGTAATGATGCTGTAGAAGGTGGTTGGGTGGTGAAAACAGTGAAGTGCTAGACTATTCACCAAAAGGTTGGCGTTTCAAACTCACCCAGTGGCACCTTGGAAGACAGATCGAGTAATCTGCTTCCAAAAGGTCACAGCTGTGAAAACTCTATGGAGCAGTTCTATTCTGCATACATGAGGTTGCCATGATTTAGAATCAACTCAACAGCAACTAACAAAACAATAACAGTGATGTAGATGTAATTATATTGCAGATATTTAAGCAGCAATATTGACAAATATTAATAACTGATTGAATATGGAGGGCAAAGGAAGAAGAGTAGTCTTCAAAACCTTGTAGGTTTCTGGATTGGACTAAATAGTAACTGCATTAGACTTACTACAAAAAATACTATAGTAAATACAAACAATTGGTTTGCATTTAATAGAAAAACACAAAAAATTTTAACTTTTAGACAGAAATATGGGTTTGTTACAAGCTCTAACTACTCATATTCTTGCTTAAAAAAATATTTTGTACTGAAAGATTAGCTGGTTAGCTGTAGATATGCAAAGGAAGTCTATTTATGGCAAAATTAGCACTGTACTCCAAGCACTTAACCATATGGCAGAAGTGAGAAAAATGCCACTATCAATGTCAAATTATTCAGTACTCACCAGATCCTTAATATGTGTTTTGTGGTAATTATTGCTATAATAAAAAGGGGATCTGCTTTCAACTCTTAATTTCCTAAAGAGTTCAAGTCTGAATTTTTGAAGTAATAGGTAAGATTGAACACCCTCATAAAATGTAATATAGAATTACTGTTCCATTTCCAGGAGCACATTGAATGAACTTATAATAGCCTAGATCTAGGAGTTACTCATTAAAGGGTAGGTCTCATATTTTACAGTTGAAAGAGCTCATGTCAGGTATAGTGCATTGGGGACAAAGTTATTCTTGGTATAAAGATGCAGAGACTATCTCGGGTTGGTAAAATTCTATGGGGCACAACATAGCATAATGACAAGTGATATGAGGCAGTTACGGTCAACTCAAACACTCTCGCAGAGGGCAATTTGGTTCTCAAAAAGAGTCTGCTGTTTATTTTCTGAGTATAAACCACGTTTGTTTGTTTCTTTCTCTTTCTCTTTTCCTTTCTCACCTCCATCTTCTCTCCCTCTTTCTTTCTCTCCTTCTCTCAACTTTCTATAAGTCTGAAATGTGTTTCAATTTTTTCTAATAATCAAACTGTGGTTTTGGAGAAAAAAATAGTAGAACAAATTTATGCTATAAATTATTTTTCTGCAAATTAAAAGAGAGAGCCACTTTATTTTAAATTCTACTTTTGTGTGTGTTTAAAAATTTTATTACATAATTTTTTTTTTAGACTTGGTTTCACTTTTTTACAATTATTTTATTTTTTGTTGTTTTTGTTAAGAATATACACAGCAAAACATACACCAATTCCACAATTTCTACATGCACATTTCAGTGACATTGATTACATTCTTCAAGTTGTGCAACTATTCTCGTTCTCCTTTTCCCAAATTGTTTCTCCCACATTAACATAAACTCACTCTGTCCTAAGTTTCCTATCTGTCAAGTTGTGGTAGTCAATTGATCCCATACAGATAGTTCTTAAAAGAGTCCAACACTCAAGAAGGACAGTCTTTACTAGTTAAACTAATCTACTGTTTGGTTTAAAGAAGACTTCAAGAGATATTTTTGGTTGAAGGTTTAAAGATTATCTCACTTTAACAGTTTTGGGGTTCATCCAGCCTCCATGGCTCCAGAAAGGCTAGATTCCATGAGAATTTGCAATTCCGTTCTGCATTTTCTCACTTTTGATCACGATTCTTCTATAGAATCTTTGATCAAAATGTTCAGCAGTGGCAGCCAGGCAATATCCTGTTCTTATGGTCTCAAGGCAAAGGAGGCAGTTGTTCACGGAGGCAAATAGCCACACATTCCATTTCCTCCTCCTATTCCTGGTTTTCCTTCTTCTTCATTGCTCCAGGCAAATGGAGACCAATTGTTGTACCTTGGTTGGCTGCTTGCAAGCTTTTAAGATCCCAGACACTACACAATGAACTAGGAGGTAGAAAAGAAACACTAAACACAGTATGAGATCCCAGACACTACACAGTGCACTAGGAGGTAGAAAAGAAACACTAAACACAGTATGAGCTCAATTAACTGCGATGTCCCATGAAACCATGACCCTAAACCTTCAAACCAACAATCCAAATCCTATGACATATTTGGTTGTACGTAAGCAGCCTCAGCTGCTGGTTTTGTTTGTGTTGTAAATATATCTATCACACAGCATTTGCCAATTTAACTTTTTACAGGTTATATAAATTTTTAATACAAGAATATATTTTATGTTTTCTTAAAAAATGTTCCTATATGACCTAAATAATTAAAGTTTCAAATTTAAAATATAGTAACTGTAGCCATCCAAAAATGAGTATTTTCTAAACTCACTGAAATTGCTTATATTGATATATCCTTTAGATTGTTTAAATATATTCATATCCCCAAACACCTTAATGAAAATTTGCAAGAATAATACAAGAAAATCTCATAAATCCACCAACCAGAGTTCCTCCAGTTGTTCCAATAATTTTTTTTTTTGTTTGTGTTTTTTTTGTTTGTTTGTTTTAATTTGTTTTTTTTTTTTTTTTACAGAAAAGGGATTCAAGCTAGGATCTCATACTGTACCCACTTAACGTCTCTCTGGAGCCCTGGTGGTACAACTGTTAAGCCTTTGACTGCTAACCAAAAGGCTGGCAGTTCGAATCCACCAACCACTCCTTGGCAACCCTATGGGACAGTTCTACTCTGTCCTGTAGGGTCGCTAAGAGTCAGAATCAACTCATTGGCAAGGGATTTGGTATTTTTGGCTTGTTATGTCTCTCTAGTTTCCTTTAACTTGTACTAGTTGCTCAGTTTTTTTCTTGACTTTCAGGATCATAAAATGTTTTAAGAAGACAGAGCAGTAATTTTGTAGAACGTTTATCCAGATGGATTTGTGGAGTGTTTCCTCATGTTTGGATTCAAGTTATACATTTTGCACCAAAATATCACAGCAATGATACTGTCATTGCATTGCTTTCTATCAGCTGACACTTATTGTCTATTTGTGGTATTAACTTGGCTTACTAGATAAACATTTTGTCTCCTAGATTTTTCCACTAAGTGACTATTTCCCCCTTTTTGTAATTAATAAGAGTTTTGTGGGGAGATATTTTGAAACTGGAGTTCCTGGGTGCTGCAAACAATTAACAAACTCAGCTGCTAACCAAAAGGTTGGAGAGTAGAGTCCACCCAGATGCATCTCAGAAGAAAGGCATGGCAATCTACTTCCAAAAAATCAGCCACTGAAAACCTTATTTAACACAGTTCTACTCTAACATACATGGGATTGTCAGGAGTTGGAGTCGACTCCATGAAATATTTTATTTATTTTATTCTGAGACTATGTAAAACCTCATTTTTCATCCCAATTTCACTCATTAGTTTTAACATCCCCTGATGTTTTTTGCCTGAGTTAATTATGAATGTGATGGTTGGCAAATATGGCCTTCTAATTTCATTTTTTACTCTCCATTTACTAGTTGGCATTCTATGGTACGAAAGAGTTTTTACTTCCCTCCCTTTATTCTTTTATTTATTATTATTCATGTAGACACATAGATTTCTATTTTATTAATTGGGTAATTACCAATTATTAGTAACATTTTTTTCTGCTCAAACTGCCACAGATTTGATTAGTGGGAGCCCGTTGGAGCTGGCTTCCGTGCTCTTTTGCTATGCCCCTATCATTTTGTAAGAATTTTCTTAATTTCTTGAAAAACAACATATTCTAGGTTCAGATTATACTTTCCTTGTCAAAGTCCTAGAATCAGTCATTTCTCTGGGATATTTAGAAATCAAGGTCTGAGTTCTAGGTGTGCTGATTGTTGGTCCCAGACACTCTCAGAGGACAGTGCTGAGAATATATGCATGCATTTACATTCATGCTGGTTTCTACCACACTCTATACATCAAAATCCCCACTTCCAATCCAGCACCACAGGATTCATTCTAGGTTTCTCCTTTACTCTATTTATATCAATGTTTTCTGACGGTTAGAAATCTGGTTTCCTTTACCCTTAACATGTTCTCTTATTTGTTCTGGACCGTATATGTAATCTGTCCCCCGACTTCAATATATATATCTCGGTCGTGCAGTGGTTAAGCTTTTGGCTGCTAACCAAAAGATCGGCAGCTCAAATCCACTAGCAGCTCCTTGGAAACTCTGTGAGACAGTTCTACTCTGTCCTATAGTGTTGCTATGAGTCAGAATATACTTGATGGTGGTGAGTTTTTTTGTTTTATATATTTATATATATATTTCAAAGTGTACTTCTCAAAAAATATGGACATATGAATATTTTCATAGTAAAAATAATGACATTATAATTTAATAACAATCTTAGTTTCATATAATCCCAGCCTATAATAAAATATCACTGATCTACTCAAAAATATCCTTTTGAAGTTGGTGTGTTTATATGAGTCTCTACTACAATGTCTGCTTCTTTTTGTGTGTATTAATTCTATGTTAGAGAAGTCTCTCACCTACCTTTTCTTTTTTTTTTTAATGCATTTGACTTTTGAAAAAACAAAAAAACAAACAGTGTCAGTTGTCCTGTAGCCTTTACTGTCCTCTGAAATCACCTGCATGATTCCTTGTCATATCTAAACCAACACCAAACCCATTGGTGTCGAGTCTATTTCAATTTACAGCTAGCTACTCTATAGGACAGAGTAGAACTGCCTCATAGGGTTTCCAAGCTGTAATCCTTATGGGAGCAGACAACCACATCTTTCTTCCATGGAGTGGCTGATGGGTCCGAACCCCCAACCTTTTGGTTACCAGCTGAGCGCTTTAACCACTGCACCACTAGTGCTCCTTCCTTGTCCTATAGTTTACCTTTATTCTCCATGTTTAAAACTGAAAGTTAAGCCATAAAGTCTTGATTAGACTTAGGTTTAAATTAGCAAGACTATTTCACAAATTAGTCTATTTCATCAATTAAGGAGGCATATTAATGTCAGGTTGTCCACATTCAGTAATTCCAAATTTGGTCAGTACATCCAGGTGACAGCTTGAGGCTTCCATTCTTGAGAGGGCAGGGGAGACAGCTGGTGGTTGGAGAGGGAATTGAATGTAGTGGTTCTCACCTGGAGAGTTTTTAAAACTACCTGATGCTCAAGTGGCACACAAGATGAATTAAGTCAGAATCTTTGGTTTTAGCATCCAGGCACTAGCATTTTGCATCAACTTAACTAATTTATAAATCAACTTCCATAATATTTATAGATTGAAAGTGCGTGGTTTGATACATACAATCAACAACCAAGTCAAGTTATAGAACATTTCCATCACCCCATAAAACTTTATCCTGCTGGTGTGCAAATTCCCAACCTCTTAGCTCCCAACTACCTCCAGCAACCCCAGATCTGGTTTCTATTACCATAACTTAGTGTTGGTCTAGCATTTCATACCAATGTAAACACAAAGCATTTTCTTTTGTGTCCAAATCCATTTGTTCATTATAATGTTTTGAAATTCACCTGTTATTGTGTGTATCAGTATTCTATGCTCCTAACTGCTGAACATTATTCCATTGGATGAACATACCACACATCAGTATTTGTGCATCCAATAGTATATATAAGATTTTCATGTATTACTGATCTTTGCCTCAGTTAATTATTAGAGTTTGCAATTTTTTTTAATTTTATTTTTTTCCTTCCCTATTTATTTACTGGAATCTTTTTTATAGAAAAGAACTCCCCTTCACGGAGTAGTACTCTGGTTATACTGATAGAAAAGTTACACAGAAAAGCAGGACAAAATCTATTTTATTAATTATTCCATTTAATTGCAATTTTTGGAGGAAGTAGTTTAGGCTTTAAAATTAGTCTCCTGCTGTCTTCATTAGAGGAAAAACTATTTTTTAATTTTTTGCTAGGTGATTTGGAAATGTACCGATAATATTGTATAAATACAACACCTTGAAGTTTGCTAAGAGTTGTCCTAAGAGTTGACATATTACAGTACAAAAACAAGAGTAAAATATTACCATTATAAATTATGAAAAGTTGTAGGAAGGGTTTCTAACTTCACACAAATTGCAATATACATGTATATATTTAATTTTTCTTTCCCTCCCTCCTACCATCCCTTCTTGTCTTCTTTCCCTTCCTCACTCCTTCCTGACTTCTTTTTCATTCTTTTTTCTCATAAAGTTGCTAGCTACTGCATATTGTTGCTAGTTTTGCCTATGTTTATAGTCCTGTGTTTTGCTGCTATCAATTTACTGATTTAATCTGCAATTTGGCTGAAAAACAAATAAACGAATAACAATCTGAATCCTTTTGAGAGCCAGAGGGGCTATCCTATGAATAAACTGCATAAAGTTTAGTGTTTGGGCATTATGATATACCTTATGCCTGCCTAAATATTGTGTTCTGTGTGGGGAGTATCACATTTCACTGAGTTTTGTAGAGTTGCAGAATTACTCTATTATTATGATGATAGTTAAAATCCTCCAAATATGACAAACTCCTACATTCCTCTCTGCCACTGAGAATCCCACATCTGTAAGCAGCAAACTCTGCTCTACCATTAACCTCTTCCCTGCATGTTCTCTCCGTTTTCTGGCCTTAACTAATAGCTGCTGCTGAGGACACCACGTGGCTGTAGCCTTATCAGAGGGGAACTGTTTTTTTATTGTTGGTGTTTAATCTCGGCACCAGAAGGAGGAGGCTGAGTGATGTGACGAGGTTTTCTCCCTGTTCCTCAATAGTGCTTTCATGATATATCTCCCCTAACCAAGCAATCGGAGTCCTGGTGGGGCAGTGGTTAAGAGCTACAGTGAGTTACGGCTGCTAACCAAAAGGTCAGCAGTTTGAATCCACTAGCTGCTCCTTGGAAACTCTATGGGGCAGTTCTACCCTGTGCTATAGGGTCACTGTGAGTTGGAATTGACTTGATAGCAACAGGTTTGGTTTGGTTTGATTTTTAATCAGTTGGAGGCCTGTTGATGCAGTGGTTAAGAGCTCAGCTGCTAATCAAAAGGTCGGCAGTTCAAATGTACCTTGGCAGCCCTATGAGGCAGATCTACTCTATCAATCAGTCTCTCTTGTCTCTCTCTCCCTCCCCTCTGCTGTCTTGTATGAACCTCTTGCAAACCATCTCGTCAACTGACATCTTGTGCCTCTCACTTACATGCCTAGCTTGCATATACTAATTCCTATAGTCACACCAGGAGCCCTGCATGGCACAAATCGGTAGGACCTTGACTACTAACCAAAAGGTTGGTGGTTTGAAAGTGGGCTTCAAACCAAATTCTATCATGGCTGACAAAGCAAAAAAGGAACAGACCTGAATTTTTACAATTTGGGTAATTCGGTAGGGTAGCCGAATAGAAAAATTACATGTTGAAGCCCTGGAATGAGAGACTTGGAAGAGGTGTAGTGAGCCCTTTCAGGAGCCTGATGTGTGAGATTGGATTATTGGCAGGACTGTGGAGAGTGACACACATTGAAAGCTGTGCCATTGGCCACCATCTTTGAGTGAGGCACCACCATCTTTGAGCGGAGCATTGCTGATTTCTGGCTTTGCTTACAATCCAACTGGCAAGAGATTTGGTTGCTATGCAACACATGCACTGCCCTTGTTTTCTAAGAGGGAGACTAAGTTTCTAGCAGGGCTTTGACCTATAATTTTTCCCTTTCTGGTTACTGTTTTAAATTTTAAATTTTAAAACTTCGGGTCTGTTCCAGTGACACTTCCTCAGCCACAATTAAACCAGGAAGAACTGGTTCAAAGCCATGGTTTGAACCCACCCAGAGGCTCTGTCTTAGTTATCTAGTGCTGCCATAACAGAAATACCACAAGTGGATTGCTTTAACAAAGAGAAGTTTATTTTCTCACAGTCTAGGAGGCCAGAAGTATGAATTCAGGGTGCCAGCTCCAGGGGAAGGCTTTCTCTCTTTATCCACTCTGGGAGAAGGTCCTTGTCATCAATCTTCCCTGTTCGAGGAGTGTCTCAGCACAGGGACCCCAAGTCCAAAAGATGAGCTATTCTCCCGGCTCTTGTTTCTTATTGGTATGAGGTTGCCCTGTCTCTCTGCTCACTTTTCTCTTTTACATCTCAAAAGACATGACTTAAGACACAATCTAATCTTGTAGATTGAATCCTGCCTCATTAACATATCTGTCACTAATCCCACCTCATTAACATCATAAAGGTAGGATTTACAACACATGGGAAAATCACATCAGATGACAAAATAGTGGACAATTACACGGTACTGGGAATCGTGGCCTAGCTAAGTTGACACATATTTTTAGGAGACACAATTCAATCCATGACAGGCTGTTTGGAAGAAAGACCTAGCAATCTGCTTCCAAAAGTCACAGTCTTGATAACCTTATGGAGTGTAGTTCTACTCTGCACACAGGGGGTTGCCATGAACAGGACTTGACAGCAAATGTTTTTCTTTTTCTTTTATATAGTTACACCTTTGTTATCACAGGTAGCCTCACTATTTATGAATCCAAGACCATCACCTCCCATCCTTCCTACTCACTATTCAATGATTATCTGATGTTATCTATATCATCTAAATACGTATTAATTGATACATACACATTTTCCCTTCTTCCCAATTTTGATTCCATTGTTTGTTCATCATAATAAAATTATTGCAAATGTCCTCTGCCAACTGGCTGTTCTATCCTACCATCACACTTAACTTGTGAACCCCAATCACAGGTGAGACCACCTGTCCTCTTTCTATGAACATAAACCAAGCAGCTGAATTCTGCTGGATACAAAAATAAATAAATAAATAAATAAATAAACAAATAAATAGATGAATAAATAAACAAACAAAACTTACAATCAGTCCCACAGGTTTTATTTTAAATTAATGACTACCAGTTGCCATCAAGTTGATTCTGACTCATAGCAACCCTATAGGACAGAACAGAACTTCCCCATAGGGTATCCAATACTGTAAACTTTAGGGAAGCAGACTGCCACATCTTTCTCCCAAGGGTACCTGGTGGGTTCAAACTGCTAACATTTTGGGTAGCATATGAAGGCTTAAGCACTGTGCCACCAAGGCTTCTTAAATTAATGATTACATACCCCAAATGAGTACTCAACATTGCCTATGGATCTTACATTATACCATTAGAAAATGTCACTTTCGAAGACAGTCTCTTTAAAAAATGGTGCTGGCATAACTGGATATCTATCTGCAAAAAAAATGAAACAAGACCCATACCTCACACCATGCACAGAAACTAACTCAAAATGGACCAAAAACTTAATATAAAATTGAAAACTATAAATATCATGGAAGAAAAAATAAAGACAACTCTAGGATCCCTAATACTTGGCATAAACACAATACGAACCATAAGTAACAATGCACAAGTGCCGGAAGAGAGACTAGATAACTGGGAGCTCCTAAAAATTAAACACTTAAGCTCATCAAAAGACTTCATCAAGAGTCAAAAGACAACCTACAGACTGGGAAAAAATTTTTGGCTACAACAAATCTGATCAGCATCTAATCTGTAAAATCTACAGGATACTGCAAAACCTCAACAACAGAAAGACAAATAACCCAATTAAAAAATGGGTGAAGAATATGAACAGGCATTTCACCAAAGAAGACATTCAGGCAGCTAACAGACACATGAAGAAATGCTCACGGTCATTAGCCATTAGAGAAATGCAGATCAAAACTACAATGAGCTATCATCTCACCCCAACAATGCTAGCATTAATCCAAAAAACAGAAAATAATAAATGCTGGAGAGGTTGTGGAGAGACTGGAATACTTATACACTGTTGGTGGGAATGTAAAATGGTACAACCACTTTGGAAATTGATTTGGCACTTCCTTAAAAAGCTAAAAATAGAAGTACCATACAATCCGGCTATCCCTCTCCTTTGAATATATCCTAGAGAAATAAGAGCTGTCACATGAATAGATATATGCACACCCATGTTCATTGTAACACTGTTCACCCAATAGCAAAAAGATGGAAAAAACCTAGATGCCCATCAATGGACAAATGAATAATAAAATTATGGTATATCCACACAACGGAATACTATGCAATAATAAAGAACAACGATGAAGCCGTAAAACATAACATGGAGGAAGCTGGAGGTCATTATGCTGAATGAATTTAGTCAGTCACAGATGGACAAATATTGTATAAGACCACTATTATAAGAACCCAAGAAAAGGTTTAAACACAGAAGAAAACATTCTTTGATGGCTACGAGGGTGGGGAGG